>NC_047084.1:235679533-235981573 GCF_902459505.1 Geotrypetes seraphini | reverse complement strand
TTTTTTGATAATGGCCTGCCTCTATGTTCAGCTGTTTAAACACCCAGACCACCACTATGTCTACTCTAAAACATATAATCAACAACAACAAAAAAAGCCTACGTCCCAAATACCCAACACAAGGGCTTTTAGGCGAAGGAGGGGTCAGTCCTTCGCCTAAAAGCTGGATTCTGTAACCTGTGTCTGTCAAAAAGAACACCGGTTACAGAATCCACCCCCCCACCCCGGAGGGAAGGAGCCCAAGCCCTCCTGCCCTAGCAACCCCCCTTATTTTCCGTTTATGGGAGGGGTCTGCGTTGCTGATTGGGGGGGGGCGTGTTGCCGATCGATGCTGGAGGGGCCCATCGTTGTTTGGAAAAAGCAATGTTGATGCCCTCCTTCATCGGGCCCCCCTGACCATTTCGGGCCCTAGGCAAGTGCCTACTGGGCCTATTGGTTAATCCTGCCTGCTTGGGCTCCCTTCTGCCCTGATCGAGTCGGTGTGTGTGTGGGTGTGGGTGTGTGTGTGTGGGGGGGGTCGCTGGGGCAGGAGGGCTTGGGCTCTCTCATGCCCCGATCAAGTCGTGGGGGGGGGGGGGGCTGATGGATTGTGGCAGGAGAGATTGACTATCTCTCCTGCCGCGATAGCGATCACTCTTCTACCCAAACAGCCACAAACCGTGGCAGGAGAGATTGGGCATCTCTCCTGCCATGGGTCACGCCAGTTTGGGTAGAGAAGTGATCACCATCGCAGCAGGGGAGATGAGCCATCTCTCCTGTTGCGATGGTTGCGGTGGGGGGTGGTCAGGTTGCTGGGGCCGCTGAGCTGATCAGCGGCCCCTTTTTGAGCACTTATACCCGTTTTGGTCTAAGTCAAAATAAGTGCTGACTAGGCAACCTGCCTAAACTTTTGGTTATACCTGCTGTACACCTATGTCTAGGTCGGCCCACTTTCCATCCATCTCCCACCCTTTCCCCTCCTCTAAAAATGCCTCTTTTCGCTTTATGCGTTTAGAGGCAGGGGAAAGACCTAAGCTGGTTTTAGATACATCTAAAACCAGCTTGGTTATGGGTACTTGGCAATTAGGTTTTTTGATCGTCCAAGTACCCATTTAGGCCACTTTTTAGACTTTTTTTTCTTTGATTATGAGTTCCATAACGTTCCAAACCAATATATTTTTCTATTTATATATTTATTCAAATTGCAGTTATTGAAGAAAAAAAATCATGTATAGAAAATAGCAGTTTGTGCATCAAGAAGGACACCAGTTCTGAAAAAAACAATTATCTGAAATGAAAATCAAACTCTTTTGGATCTTCTACTGAACTCCACCCCCTCCTCCCCTCCATTTCTCATGATATAAGTCAAAGAATGCTGGGGGACTCAAACACTGTGGGCAGAATGGGACATGGATGTTTCTTGAACTTCTGCAAAATCAAGCACACGGACTGTGGAAAGTTTTAAGAATGAATTTGTGAGATTATATGATTTAGGAGCAAGCATTACAAAATAAACGTGATCTCAAAGCAGCCCTTTAGGTTTAATCACTGATCAGTCACTACCTGATCAGTCTTCGTTTTTCAATGAACCCCTCATGTAGCAATGGTGAAAAAGCTACTGCCATTTAAAAATTATAACTTTGATTGATAGTTAAAGCATCCACCCAAAAAGAAAACTGCATATTACTATAACACTATGATAGTGAAGTATGTTAAAGCTCTGTATGGATGAATGGTGATAGTAATAAAGCTTAATAAAAGACCTTGCATCCAAGAAAGAGCTCAATCTGGCTGATATTCAAAGTGAGATCTTCTAGCTGAGAACTGCTGCTGACCAGTTAACTCACTTGTTCATGGCTATCTAGGTTGACAGGCCAAAAGCGCATGACGACAAAGGCACGCCGACAACCCAGCGCACACAACTGAGCGCAAGGCAGAAGCGCGCCAAAGAAAAACAGTATTTTAAAGGGCTCCGACGGGGGGGTGTTACTTAACAGAGATCTCGCCGGCATTGTGGGGGGTTTGGGGGGATGTAACCCCCCACATTATACTGAAAATTTCACTTTTTCCCTAAAAAAGGGGGAAAAAGTAAAGTTTCCAGTAAATGAGGGGGGTTACAACCCCCCAAACCCCCCACAATGCTGACGCGATCTCTGTTAAATAAAGTGTGTGTGGGGGGGTTCCCCACCAACACCCCCCGTCGGAGCACCTTAAAATACTGTTTTTCTTCGGCGCGCTTCCGCTTTGCGCTCAGATGTCTGCGCTGGGTTGTCGTCGCGCCTTTGTCGTCGCACGCTTTTGTCTATGAACCCTATCTTGTCATTCTCAGTGGCATTTATCCAGTGAGTGCTGTTGAAAATGACTGGTTAGCGTCAGCCTTCAGGTTGGCTATGTCAGGGGTGCTCTGATGGTGGAGTCCAGTTACATCCCAACTGTCATATGTAATTGGCCAGGTTTAGCAGATAAATATGAAGGATCTTTTTTAGCACTATATATTGAATATCTCAGAAGCAAATTACGTCACTACCTGCAAGGTGAGCCGGCTTGCCTAACTGACCACTCACGTGACATTCTACGACACGCCCTCTTACCACTTCTCCCACCCCAACCATTTCCTGCGAAAATATGAAAGTGCAGAAACTTTTTGAAGAACCCTCGTAAGATCAAGTTTCAAGTTTCAAGTTTATTAAACATTTGATGGATCGCCTATTAAAAGATAAAGAAACAAAGAAACTAACATATTAACCAAAAATTACATAAAGTACATACTTGAGATGGGAGGAAAGGAATTAAAAAGTTACATTCTTGGGTTTGGTAAAAAGGTAAAAACAAAAGGTAAGGGGTTTAAAATCCAAAGCACAATTTAAGAAGAGTCCCTAAAACAAATAAATTTTAAGTGCTAAAAGCGTCATTGAATAAATAGGTTTTTAAAAGTTTTTTAAATTTTACGATGTCCTGTTCAATTCTAATATACTGAGGAAGCGCGTTCCACCATTGTGGTCCCATTACTGTGAACATGTCTGCTCTCCTAGTCCCTATAATTTTCAAGGAGGGTATGGAAAGTAGATTTTGATCAGATGATCGAAGTGAGCGTTGGGTTTTGTAAGGGATTAATAATCTAGAAATAAATTGTGGTTCATTAGTTGCTAAAGTTTTAAAAATGAGAAGCATTATTTTAAACGTTATCCTGAGCTGTCATATCTTTAACCACTAACCCATGGTTGGTTAAGTCTGAAGTTTAACTTAACTGGTAATGTGCTAGCCAGCTTAAAAAAAAAAAATAGAAACTCAATGCCAAAGCCTGGACAGAATATCGTGGGAAATGTAATGATCAGAAAACACATTGCTGATGCTTGTAGTAACAATGCCGTGTAGCTTAAGTACAGTTAAGTGGACCAGGACAGAAGGAGTTCAAGTGACCTGCTCAAGGACAAATTGTATCATGAGACAATTAAACTGAATCCTATATTCCAATATTTCTTTTGATTTATAATATCATGTTCCAATCACTACACTATACTGTTTCCCTACAGAAATACAAGTTATTAATTCATGTGAATTAAAATGTAGCTCTTAGAAGTAATTTGTTTTTAAATGGGACTTTCATTTGGAATATTTTATTCATGAATAAGCACAATTTTTGCCAACTACACTGCACTGTATCCCCACCCACAGACTTACTTGTGAGCTCTTTAACTTAATGTTTGATCCATAAAGCAATTCTTCTGAATTCAAAAGCCACATAGAAATGAAGAAGTTGGCATATAGGAGCCACCCTTAGATTTCTTTTTCCCCAGGGTTGGACCAAGAGTATCTGATATCCTGGGCCCTTTGTCTTCAATTTCACTTCTCTAAGGACACCAAAAGGTCAGTTTTCAGGATATACCTAACTAGTATTTTAGCCCGTTACATTAACGGGTGCTAGAATATATGTCTGTCTGTCTTTCTTTCTGTGTCTCTCTCCCTCCCGCTGTCTTTCTTTCTGTCTTTCTCTCTCCCTGGCCCCCTTTGTCTGTCTGTCTTTCTGTGTCTTTCTCTGCCCCTGTGCCTTTCTTCTTTTCTTTGTCTCCCTTCCTCTCGCTGTCTAGCTTTCTTTCTATCTATCTGTCTCTCTCCCCTTACCACTTCCCTATGCAGCAGCCACAGCAGCATTCCCTCCCCCTCCATGTCCTTGTGCAGCAGCATTCCCTCCCCCTCCACTACTTCCCTGTACAGCAGCATTTAGATCCCCCCTTCCCTGTGCAGCAGCAGCAGCATTCCCTCCCACCCCACACCACTTCCCTGTGCAGCAGCAGCGTTTCCCTTACCCCCCTTTCCCTTCCCTCAGTCTTGCCTGCTCCCTTAGTTCCTTGCCGCCCCCCCACCCTTCCCTTCCCGCGGTCCGACAAATCTGCCGATTCCAGCAGCGTGTGCAGCACTCTACACACGCTGCTTCGGGGCCTTTTACTGCCCTGATTTACACTGGCACGTCCCTGATGACATCATCAGAGATGCGGCAGAGCAAATCAGGGCAGTAAAATGCCCCGAAGCAGCGTGTGTAGAGTGCTGCACACGCTGCTGGAATCAGCTGGTTTGGAGTCGGGACCGGGGCATCCCTTCGCAGCTGGAGTGTTTTGGGCTTCCCTTCCTGCCCTGCGAGGTGTCGCCGTGGCTCCTCTCGATCCCGCCAGCGTCGGAAGCCTTCTCCAGCGCTGGTGCGGCTGGTGAGAGGAGCCGACATGGAGAGCAGGGAGTCCAGCACTGGCGTCCAGTCCTGCCGGCGAGTTTTAGATGCTGGGAAGTAAGGCTGGGGACTCGCGCATGCGCACTCCTGCGGCCACAGACCTACTGATCATGGAAGCACGTAGATAGGAGTGCGCATGCGCGAGGTAGGGTTTTATTATATAGGATGAATATGTCTGCATGCAATGGAGGTAATAGGAATGCAGATGTCCATGCATATTCCTTAAGGATATTCAGAAAACCTGACCACTGACAACCTTCCAGGACTGGGAGTAAATCTAAGGTCTTAGGGTAAAGTTCAGTCATGCATTTTCCCTTCCCTACCATCTATAGTGCAGCATCTCTTCTTCTTTCTTTTTCATCCCCCACATGGTCCTAGGACCCCCACATGGTCCTAGGAAGCAAACAGGCAAGTGGTCTGCACAGGCACTGTACGAGCGGCCACTGAAAAGTTCTCAGCCCAACCAACAAAATTGGGGCAGTCTCCATCAAGGGTTTTACACTTAGGGCTCCTTTTACTAAGGTACGCTAGCGTTTTTAGCGCGTGCACAAGATTAGCATGCGCTAGCTGAAAAATTACTGCCTGCTTAAAAGGAGGCGGTAGCGACTAGTGCGTGTGGCATTTTAGTGCGTGCTATTCCGCCCTAACGCACCTTTGTAAAAGGAGCCCTTAGTCCAGTGATTTACCACTTTTATCATTCCATAGTGTATAGCTCTCGATGGAGACTGCCCCGAATATGTTGGTTGGGCTGAGAACTTTTCAGTGGCCCCTCGTATTCACTTGCATTCTTGATTTTGAATGTGGAATTTATATATGCAATTTATTTTAAAAGTGCCCTTGATATAGCCTTTTTATGGCAAAACCTGGTCAAGTTAGGTGCAGTTTTTACCTCTTTCACTGATGTTATTGCAAATAAATTATTTGGACCATAGTTTGGACTTCTTGTTTTCAGTTTCTTCTCTCCCTGGAAGGATGTTCTGACTTCCCTCAGAACCCATCTTTAAGGAAAAGGAGGATTTAGAAGATTACCTTAACTACTGGGAAGAAGCTATCAAATTGAGTAAACAAATGGTAAGGAATCAACTTCATAGCTCCACACCCTTGGATTATTTCATGCTGAATGTAGGTTCGGGTTGGGAGCCTTGCGAACAGTGTCCCCTCCTGAAGAATCTCCAATTCATGAAATTAGAGTTGGGGGGTCGAGGGAAATATGAGACAGCATTTAAACTTTGCTCACATTGTTACAAGACCGGAGCAGTTGTGGGATGGGTCACAGCTCCACCACCACTTAAGATAAGTATAGGCCAATAAGATTGTGGTTAAGATCTATATCTGTATGCGGTGGTCTGAGATGGTGATCAGCTGTGATGGTCTTATTTACAACCTGCTCCATGTTGATCACTAAAGGTTGGTTGTTGGTCTGAGCTTTTCATATACACAGAGATTTATTTATTTAAGGAGTTATATTTAGTTTTAAACAATTTTCAAAGGTGATTAGTTAGTTTGAACAGGGTAGGATTAACCAATAGGCCAAGTAGGCACGTGCCTAGGGCCCGAAATGGTCAGGGGGGCCCAATGAAGGAGGGCATCAACATTGTTTTTTTCCGATCAGCAAAGCGGGGCCCCTCCCTGATCGGCAACACGGCCCCCCCATCGACGGAATGTAAGACAAGCAAGCAACGCGGGTAAGAAAGGCAACGGGAACTGTAATTGTGCAAGCAGTGCTGCTTGCCCAAAGCTTTCCTCTGACGCAGCTTCCTGTTTCTGCCTTGGCGCATGGTGGGGTGGGGCGGGGCAGGGGGGCCCAGTGTACTTGTGTGCTTAGGGGCCCTCGATGAATTAATCCTGCCCTGAGTTTGAATCAATATAAAAGAATACCATGAGGCCTTAATATCAATTAACCACCAAAAATATTTGCTGAGGATGAAGAATTCATAAAACAATGGGAAAATATCCTGAACAAGTGCTCCCTGGATCTGATATTGCTGAGTAAAACATCTAAGAAGAAAAGGAAAAGAGGAATTTGACAAAGAAATTCAGGGCTCCTTTTACTAAGCTGCGGTAGCTTTTTTAGCGCAGGCAGGATTTTAGCGTGTGCTAAACCCCGCGCTATGCGGCTAGAACTAACGCCAGCTCAATGCTGGTGTTAAGGTCTAACATGTGCGCTAAAACCACTATCGCAGCTTAGTAAAAGGAGCCCTCAGTTTTGAAACATAATGATGCTTGTTTTGATATTCTACAAAAAAGAATGTAGAGTAATTCCATTAAGGACTGAAATTGAATAAATATGATAAGTTCAGGAGAGTTCAAATCGATTACAGATAAGAAAGTTGGCATAAAAAGGCCAACTATAATATTGTAGAAGGTGTCAGAATCAGGAGAAAATAAATGTTAGATCGCAGAAAGATAGAACCACAGGAGAAAAAAAAAGAAGCATCACTAGTCCCACTGTAGAAAGAAATATAAAAAGAATCTGTAGTGAGGATGTATTTGATCCCTCTACGTCACTGTATACCACACCACTTCCATGGACTAACGCAGACATGTAGATTAAGAAACAGGTTTTTCACTTAGGAAAAGAACAGATAGCCCCCTACAAAGAGAAAAAATTATGCAATTTAGGGGAAAAGGGAGAGGAAGGGGGAGAAGGAGGAGAGGATTCAAAACCTGAACACATTACCATCAAATTAAAATGTATTACAACGAACCACGGAAATATTAGGACAGAGGTCTAATTTTGTTAACATATCTGACCGTAGTTAAGTGATTCAGAAAATGTGCATTTAAGGAAGGCCTGTCATTTGTACCAATCCTGGGATCGAATCCTTCAAAACCCGAGTTGAGCTCTTTAAGTTCACATGGAGACTTAAAATTATAGATTTTTTTTCTCGGAGAGTACAGAATCTAGTACTGATCAGTCTTCCAGGCACAACTAACTCACTCATCCATACTTATGAGACCCTGGCATTAAAAGAAATTATTGAGCTAGAGAATAAGAAAGTCAAATTATAAAAGATCTTTCCTAAGAATGAGAAACAAGCCGTAGACTCTGCAAAAGATGACTCTATAGTTATAAAACCTACAGATAAAGGACGAGCCGCTGTTATTATGAATAGGAGTGATTATGTTTCAGAAAGGAGTGATTATGTTTCAGAAATCAATAGGCAGTTTAGTGACACCATCTTTTACATGAAACTCAGATCAGTTCCCACATCCAAGGTTAAAGAGGAAATAATTACTCTTATCAAGATTTCTAACATACAGAGAAGTAGAGCTCTTACAGGCATCACACCCTATTACACCTACAAATTACATACTTTTGAAGAGTCATAAAATGGACCACCTGGTGATCCATCATTTTTGTGATTAATTCCTTGTTAGAGAACCCTGCCCATTTTCATTGATATGTTTTTGAGACCTTTGGTGGCTAAGATACTATCTTATACTTACGGCTCTGCAGAAATCATTGATACATTCAACAAATTCGCCTGTGAAGGGGAGATTATACTAAAGAAGAAGATACAGGGGAAAACAATACCACAAATGCAAATATGCAGGAACCAGAGTGGAATTGTCCAGATAAGAATGATGTGCAACAAAAAAGTGTCCTCCAATCCATCTGGTAATATGACGATCTTTATTGTTCAAACATCAAAATGATACATTCACCAACTCAATGACTCGACATGTACATGTTTCGGCCGTTAGGCCTGCCTCAGGAGTCTTAAAAATCGCAAATGATAACATGCGAATTATGCAGATTTGACCAAGAACCAATCAAAATGGAGTGTCATACCGCGTATGATACGAGCGCTGTGAACTGATCCCGTGCGTCTATACTACTCCTGTTAGATGTTGAGCCTATTTACAAATCTAAGGGCTCCTTATACTAAGATCCGCTAGCATTTTTAGCGCGCGCAAACCATGCGCTAAACAAAAAAACACTAATGCAAGCCCTATGGAAGTGTTAGCGTTTAGCGCGTGCGGCATTGTAGCGCGTGCTAAGCGTGCACTAAAACCGTTAGCGCACCTTAGTAAAAGGAGCCCTAAGTTATGATATACTCACTTGATCCAATAATAGGTTTTGTGAATACTTTTTTTAATGTATTTTTAAATGGATATTTTATTCTGATTTTAAACATTTTAAACACATTTTTACATTTTAATGTTATTTAATTCTGTTTATTAAATACATTATTTTCTGAGAACCATGACCCTTTAATAGCTGTTTGCCATTATTGAAACATTCAACTTTCATCATATATAATTGTAACGTCTCTTCTGATTTTCAGCAAAGGGTGTTAACACCAACCCCCTGTTTTACTAAGGTACGCTATGCGTTTTAGCACGTGTTTAGCACGTGCTAAATCTATGCGCACACTAAACACTAACGCATCCATAGACTAACATGCATGCGTTAACGTTTAGCGCCTGATTAGTGCACGCTAATATTTAGCACGTGCTAAAATGCTTAGCATACCTTAGTAAAAGAAGCGCTAAAATTATTATTTTCCTACAATTACTACTACAGTGGTACCTTGGATTACGAGCATAATCCATTCCAGGAGCATGCTCGTAATCCAAATGCTTGTTTATCAAAGCGAGTTTCCCCATAGGAAATAATGGAAACTTGCTTTGATATGTTCCCCCCTCCCTCCCCCCCCCCGAGGCCAGCAGCGCTGCTCCCCCCCCACGAGAACCGGCATTGCTCCTCCCGAAAGCCTCCCCCGCGAACTGGCACCCTCCCCCCCGCGATCCGGCATCCCCCCGACACCATCGGGCACCTCCCCGCCGCGACCTGAGGTCCCCCCAACCCACCCGAACCCTCTTCTTACTTTAGTGTAGCCTCCGCACCGGCACCGGCACCAGCATGTCCTGTGCGTTGGTGCCGGTGCCCGAAGATCTGCCTCCTGTGCTTGGCCTTGAGCATGTGCTCGAGAGAACGTGAACTCTCAGGCCTTGAGCATGCGCACATGCTCAAGGCCCAGCACAGGAGGCAGATCTTCGGGCATCGGCACCAACGCACAGGACATGCTAGTGCCAGTGCCGGTGCGGAGGCTACACTAAAGTAAGAAGAGGGTTCGGGTGGGTTGGGGGGATTTTGCGAATGTTTTGCTCGTCTTGCAAAACACTCGCAAACCGGTGCACTCGTAAACTGAGGTACCACTGTACTTTTATTTATTATTTCTAAGGTGCTACCAGATACACATAGCACTGTACAACAAACATGCATTGGATTGGAGACAGCTCATCCAGATGAGGCCCTAATTTTTCTGAGAACCAGTTCACTTAGTTAAAGGCTGGGTCAGAGGAATTCGGCTAGTGTCAGAATACAAATATTTCTAAGCAAGACTCAATTGCTCCCTGACTCACTGCACTGGGTCTCACTGAGACTGAAACAGTTGTGCTCTGACCCTACAACCTTTGAAGAAAGATCAAAGGCGATGAGTGATTTACAGCGAAGGGATGCTCAGTGAAATGCATTAAGGAAGGGTACAGACATGTAGTGAACACTGAAAGAGATATGGTTTTAAAACCAGAAAAATGATAACGTGTTAAAGATAGAATTGTATATGCATTGCCATTCACCCATCTATCACGAGAAAACACTAGACTTCTTATGAATCACTGGCACGTTGTTCAGGGCACTGATAGTTTTTCAGACTAGAAATTGGTGATTACACACATAAGAGAAAGGAATTTGAGGGATCCTTTGGTGCCATCAGCTCTTGACAATGCCTGTAAAGAAAGATAAAAGACCTTTGGGCCATTTCAAATGTCTTAACTGCTCTGTCTATTCTGTTAATATGAAAACCATTCCGTTTGATCCCCTCCCCCCCCCCCCCCAAATGGTAAAGAATTTAAACTGAGACAATTCTGTAACTGTAACTGTAAAAGTGTTGTATATGTGGTGATGTGCCCATATGGCTTTCTCTACATTGACAGCTAAATATCAGAATAATTGAGCACGAGTGCTCAACAGAATATAGAACAAAAATCGTTGGTGGATCACTCCACCCAGATGAACCATTTGCTTGAGAAATATTGCTCCTGTGCATTACTACAGCCAAAATGTTCATGGAGAGGAGGTGATGTGGAAAAAAATACTTTTGAGCTCTGAACAGAGACTCATTTTTGAATCTGGAACAGTGCCATCATTTGGTCTCAGTTAATAACTAGATCTCTCAGGTTATTTATGGACAACTTGCATATACACCTGATTAGGCTGTACAACAGTTGACTTTTATAAATGATTTATAGAAGACTTTGGGCTCCTTTTACAAAGCTGCGATAGCGGCTTTAGCGCGTGCTAGACACTAACGCCAGCACTGAGCTGGCATTAGTTCTAGCCGTGTAGCGCTGGTTTAGCGCGTGCGGCAATTCTGCGCACGCTAAAAACACTATCACAGCTTTGTAAAAGGAGCCCTTTGTGATATGCATCCATTTAGTTATTCTTTTTTTTTTCTTTTTAACCATTTATAAGATCCATTTAATATATTTCCAATGAGGTACCAGTATATACGGCAGAATACGGACTTGCTTTTTAAATCATCCGTTTTGAATCAGGTTGGTTAGTCTGACCTCGGTAAAGAGTAAACTAATGGAAATGTTTCTTAAGCGGAGGATAGTGAGATTTCTGGAACAGAATGGACTGCAGGACCCGAGGCAGATCTTGTCAGCCAAATCTGATTGATTTCTTTGACTGGTTGACCAAACAGTTGGATATAGGAGGGATACTAGATGTGATGTACAGCACTTGGACTTTAGCAAAGCCTTTGATATTGTTCAGCATAGCAATTGATAAATAAACTGAGTGCCTTTGGTGATGAGCTGGATTAAAAGCAGGTTTAAGTGGAAGGAGACAAAGAGTAGTGGTAAACGGAGGTTGTTTGGAGTGCAAGATGTTGTTGGAGTGCTGCAGGGATCTGTCCTGGGGCTGACACTTTTTCACATCTTTGTGAGTGATATTATGGAAGGACTGTCTGGGAAAGTTGCATTGCATTACATTACATTAAAGATTTCTATTCCGCCATTACCTTGCGGTTCAAGGAGGCTTACAAAAGATTTATAAATGGGGGTTACAATGGAAGAACAATTGTCATTACTAGGGTAGTAAAGAGTAGACCATTTGTCATTTTTAGAGTTATTAAGAGTAAGTGAAGTTAGGGCTGTTTCAGGAATTTCTTGAAAAGTATACTTTTTATTTCTTTTCTGAATATCTTGTCTTATTGTGGATGATACCAAGCTCTGAAATAGGGTAGACACCCCATAGAAGACGGATAACATGAAGCGGGATATGGCAAAGCTTAAAGAATGGTCCGGTAACTGGAAACTAAGATTTAATGCTAAAAAATGCAGGGTCATGCACTTGGGCTGCAAAAATCCAGGAGAAATGTATAGTATAAGAGGCGATGCACTGTGTACAAAAGAAGAGCAGGACTTGTAGATGATTGTGTCTCATGATCTCAAGGTGACAAGCAGGTAGAAAAGGCGACTGTTGAAGCCAGGAAGATGCTTGGGTGCAAAAGGAGAAGAATGGCCAGTAGGAAAAGGGAGGTGAGGCCCTATTTGGAATTTTGTGTGCCATTTTGGAGACTGCACCTTCAGAAAGTTATAAGTAGGATGGAGTTAGTCCAGACAGCGGCTACAAAATTGGTTAGCGGTCTTTGTCATATATCGTATGAGGACAGCTTTAGAGACGCTACTATGTATACTCTGGAAGAAAGATGGGAGAGAGGGGATATGACAGAGATGTTTAAATATCTCTGTGGTGTTAATGTACAGGAGGTAAATCTTTTTCAAATGAAGGAAAACTCTGGAAGGAGAGGGCATAGGATGAAGTTAAGAGGCAATAGGCTCAGGAGTAATGTAAGAAAATACTTTTTTACAGAAAGGCTGTTAGATGCACGGAACAGTCTCCCAGTAGAGGTGGTAGAGACAAAGACCGTGTATAAATTCAAAATAGCATGGGACAGGCAGGTGGGATCTCTTAGGGAGAGAAGATAGTTGATGCAGTGGATGTACAGACTGAATGGGCCATTTGGCCTTTATCTGCTGTCATGTTTCTAATTTTCTATGTTTCTAAAGGGCCCATCCAGTCTGTCCATCCGCAGCATCCCCTTTCTCCTCCTGTCCGTTAAGAGATCCTACATGCCTGTCCTACATTTTCTTGAATTGAGACACAGTCTTTGTCTCCACCACCTCTACTGGGAGACTATCCTGGGCATTGTCTTGGTGAAGGCATCCAAATCTTTCCTCCTCTTAGCCTCCCTTCATTGGACCAGGAAGTAATGTCAGAGGGAGAGCCAAAGCTGGCATGGGCAGCAGGCTGGAGATGCTGCTTGACCCAGTGAAGAGTTAAAGAGATACGGGGAGGGTGGGGGGGGGGGGAGGGAAGACATGTGTGACGGGGGAGGGGGGGAAGGAATGAGGGGTCAGAGAAGAGGGCAGGCGGTACCACTGGCCCATGTGCCTCCTACATTCACTAAGCCACTGCAGGAGATTATGCCACACATCTACCACCCTTTCTCTAAAGAGGTATTTGTATTGTGCTTTAGATGGAAATAGCATGCACTATATTGAAATAGCATGCACTCTTTCCCAACAGCGGAACTACTCTGCATGTGTGAACCATTGTGCATGCACAAGCTAGTGGGCAAGCGAATTCTCAGGAAAAGAGTGTGCCCTCTTTCCACATACTACACACTATTTCCAATGAATCCACGCTATTACTGGAAACTGAAAAAATGGCCAGAAAAACCTGGATTAAAGAAAAATTCCCATAAATGACATGAAACAGAATTTTTCTCGCTGTTCATCCCTAATATTTTACACAGAAATTATTGTGATAAATATACAAATGATACATAAATACTGAGGGACCTATATTCACACCAGGGGAAATAGCCAGCTATCTCCTGCGGTCTGCATCAATGCTGGCGCTGTATCTGGCAACTGGCATTGAATTTCCAATTTATTTTTGGCTGGTTGAGACCTTAGCTGGCTAAGCCAGTATTCAACAGCTGGTTGGCTATGTCTTAGTGGTCAAACTTAGCTGGCAAGCCACTGAATATTGCCGGATAGCTGGCTAAGTGTGATTTGGACAGCCAGGACATGCTCGTGGCTGGCCAAATAGCACTGAATATCAGGTGGTACGAGAATAGAAAGTAGGGAATTGAGGAGGGCTCCATATTTGTACCTAGCACCAGTGTGCTTAAAGATTGGCCAAGTTCAGAGGTTGTTTTTCCTCTTTTTACTGTATAAGAAAGTTATTCATCTATGTCTATCTCTATATTTAGGGGTGGATATTCAGCAGGAGTTAACGGGGCAAAAGTGACTTAATGAGTGGCTCCCCACAAGATATTTAGGCCCAGATTCTCTGAAAGGAGTCGTTCTTATAGGCACCAGTAGGCGCCCAAGCTCAGTAAAAATGCCATTTAAACAATGTTTTTAACTGAATTTCAAGATGCCTAGTGGTGCTTCCATAGGTGCTTTAGGCCACCTAATGCCACTATGTGTGTGTGTGTCTAATATGCAGGGCAGGATTAATTTGTCGAGGGCCCCTAGGCACACAAGTACACTGGGCCCCCCTGCCCCGCCCCACCCCACCATGCGCCCAGGCAGAAACAGGAAGCTGCGTCAGAGGGAAGCTTTGGGCAAGCAGCATTGCTTGCACAATTACAGTTCCCATTGCCTTACTTTCCGTCGATGGGGGGTGGGGCCCGCATTGCCGATCGAGGGGGGGGGCCCGCATTGCCGATCGAGGGGGGGGGGGCATGCGTTGCCGATCGATGCTGGAGGGGCCCATCACCGTTTGGAAAAAACAATGTTGATGCCTTCCTTCATCGGGCCCTCCTGACCATTTCGGGCCCTAGGCACGTGCCTACTTGGCCTATTGGTTAATCTTGTCCTGCTAATGTGTGTGGCTAATGGCTAATGTGGCATATTGACAGCCTCGGCAGAATCTTTATATGGAGTAAGCTAAATGCTTGAACATTTTGCACAGTTAATATCCCCGACCCTGAGGAGATTGATGCAATAATGTTTTGAAGCTAAGTTTCACTTTAAACTAAACTATTTAAATTACTATTAAAGTATTAAAATGTTTTAGATGTAAGCACTGTCACTTTAAAATAAAAAAAGTTATAAAAAGACATATAAAAAGTTTAAAAAAATGCACGCCGACACAAAAGGGTTCCAGTGAGGAGTGCTACCACACTAGTTACATTATCTAAATGTTTTAATGTGGCGTTCTGAGGACCTTCAGTGTGAGAAAATTGCTATATGAAATAAGGATTTGTAGCTAAAGAAGTATTATTTTGTATTTGGCTAATGCTGGAAGTGGCATTAGGCGGCCTAAAGTGTCTATGGAGGTGCGATTCACATCAAAAGAAGGCACCGGAAATGTAGGCCTGGAAAACCATGGCCTACTGTACATTTCTGATGCCCACCTTTGCCGGAGGCGCGATTCTGAAACTGGCACCATCGCGTGATTGACAGGCGATTGGCGGCCACCTTTATGGCAGCCACCAACAACAGCGCTGGTTAGAGAATCCAGGCCTTAGTGACACGTAACTAGATAGTGATGGGCGGAGGAGTGTCGCTAACCTATCCAAGCAGTGCCAGTGCTCAGATAACTATTAGAGCAAAGAAGACTTCATCTACCGCAGCCCTAACTTGCCTGGATAGCTATGCAAAACTGACACCGACGAGTGGTGGTAACTGGATAACTTTCTGTTACTGCTGAAGAATCAGATATTCAGTGTCGGTCGCTGGATATAGGCCAACACTGAATATCCAGGTTTAATTCAGCCCAGCATTTAAATCACTCTCCATCCTAAGCTGAATATTGCCTGGACAGATCTGTATGCACTCGGTTACATTGTGGTAGAATGCTTAATCTGAATCTGATAATGCTCAAGAGTAGTTTCTCTCCCCCCTCCCCCCCCCCCCCCCCCACCATGCTGGCCATGCTCCATTTGCCCTAAAAACTTCACTGCAGAGGTTTTGCTGCTAAAGTGCATTACAATTGTTGATGCGTGTTAATAGCAAAACCTTCCTGCATGTTAGTAGTAGGTCACTAATTGAGCATTTCATTCCATAATAATATAACAGTCATTAGTATGTAAGGACCACTTGACCTAACTAGTATGTCTAATTGATCCCCTCCTCTACCTTCCCTGCTGCATCCTCTTCTCCATCTCATGTCCAAAGAAGCTTGAATTTTGTTGCTGTTTTGAAAAATGCCTCCCTTTTGTACCTTAATATTTAAGCATCTTAGACATTTGACTACTTCCAGTGCATCTGTCAACCCTCTATTTTCCTCACAACCTTTTACATAGGGCCTCCAATGATGAACTTGCACCATATTGATAGTCATTTTATGACCCACTTCTATCTTTTCCCATGTCTATACTGTTCAAAACATTTTTTTTGTTATGGAATTGAAGAGATTCTGGCATAATGTACAATGAGAGCTCAGTGCTAAAAGTGCATTTGCATTCTGAATGCCATGAAAAGAATATGCAGCTTTGTTCTGTCATTTGTAGTGCAGAAAGTGGGGTTGCACACAATCTGTATACACTGTTCAGAACTTGCAAGACAATGGAGTTGGGTAGCTTTCAATCTGTTTTTACGGTGACAGAAGGCTTAAAATTAGGTTTAGCTACACTAAGGGCCTCTTCTAACAAACTGCGTAAGCAGTTTGTAGCACAGAGAGCCACGCTGAATGGCCCGCACTGCTCACGACACTCATAGGAACTCTATCAGCATTGAGAGCATCACAGACCATTTAGCGTGGCTCTCTGCGCAGTTTGACAGAAAAGGAATTTCATCTCAAAAGATGATGCAAAAACAAATCCACCCCAAGATGCTTAAAGCACATGTTTTTTTTATTTTTGGGGTGAGGGGTGTTAATGAAAGGATGATGGGACAATAAAGAATGGAATAGGCAGAATTCAGAAGTGACTGGGGCAGGAGAGATATTAGAGGAGCTATTGACTAACAACCTCCCCAGGGATCTTGCAGCTAAAAGAAATGCAATAAAATTAAGGCATTTTTTCCAAGTGTCACTAGGGGGCACTGTAGGCTTGAAATTGAAAAGGGAAAAAAATTGTAAAACTTTGTGGTAACCATTCTGCTTTATTGTTAATGGTAAACAGTTCTGCAAAACAAAGCATAAAAAAATACATTAGCAATTAAATATATATTTATTATAACCTAAAGTTCACTTTCTGCTTTTTTCAGCATTGTGTATGTGTTGCAAATGGACATAAATGAATAGTACATTTGAGAAAATAACAAAGTATTCTTTTGTAGACATTACTTATTGTTTTATTTTTTATGTAACTCTGCAGGTTTCTATAGTGCTATACACTGCCATCTTACAGTGAGAGAACCATACATCACACACAGAATAAAGAAGGTGGTTGTGGTAAGAGCCGATAGTGTAGCTGGTTTTAAGAAAGGTTTGGACAATTTCCTGGAGGAAAAGTCCATAGTGTGTCATTGAGAAAGACAGGTAGGAACCCACTGCTTGTCCTGGATCAGTAGCATGGAATGTTGTAACTCCTCGGATTTTGGCCAGGTACTATGAGAACAGGCTACTGGGCTTGAAGGACAATTGGTCTGACCCAGTAAAGCTATTTTTATTTTCTTCTTCTGTTCTTATGGTACTAAGTGCAGTGGAGGGAGAGAGCCTGAGTGAAAAAAAGAAAATAAATAGAAACAAACCCCAAAATAGGTGATGCCTTAAAAAAAAAAAAATTGGACTAGCTTAATACATAAGCAGCATGGTGATGTCTGAGATAGTTGAACTGTATATACTTGAATATAAGCCATGATTTTTGGACCAAAAAATGGCCCAAAAATGTGAGTCTCGGCTTATATTTGGGCCATCGCTTACCCGCCCCCATTCTGTCTCATCCGAATCCAACCCCCTGCCCCCTCACGCATCAAGTTTTCGTGGCAGAATACAGAAGTAGATTGCCAGGCCTTCTGCACAGTATAAATTTGATGTTATCACCATTGCTACATCAAATACAATCCTCCGTCTCCAACACTGCCCATCAGCTGCTACCCAGATGGGTGGTATATCATCAGTCTGACATCTCTGCTGAAACCAGTTTGTCTTGAGAGATCCTGCTGGTAGTGAAACTACAGATGGCATATATTCATTAAAATTTAAGCTGAGCCCTCCAAAGCTCCCCCAAACCCACTATACTCACCTATCTACCATTCCAATAGCCCTTATGGTTGCAGATGGCCCCTATATGGCAGTATAATAGGGTTTTGGTGGGTTTTAATGGGCTCATACTTAACACCAAAGATGATGTGGTTAGAATGCCTTTTGGGCCTGGGTCCTTCTCATTATGGCTCACTGTCCCATCCACTAGGTTACTTGACACCTGTGTGATAGTATACTAGGCTTTCCCATACCAATTGCTGCTGTTCTAGAGACAGGTATGTACTCTGTCATTCAGATTTTAGGGGAGGGGGAGATGATTAGTGAGTAGTGAGGGAATGTGTGTGTGTGTGTGTGTGTGTGTGTGGGGGGGGGGGGGTCATATCTTAATGTATCCAGTGGTCATCTGGTCAGTTTGGGTACCTTTTTGGCACTTATACACTTAAAAACAGGTCTAGCTCCAAATGTCTAAGTTCCATCCAGAACGTGTTGGAAAAGGTTTGATTATTGCCGTAAAGCATCTAAGTTAAACCTGCCCAAATCTGCCCAAAGCACGCCCATAACACACCTCCCAGCATGTCCCCTAGAACTCTGGACACACAGAAGGCTGACAACTTCTGTGTACCCACTCCTTGTAGATAATATACCAACATGTTCCCTGGATATCTAACATAGAAACATAGTAGATGACGGCAGTTAAAGACCCGAATGGTCCATCCAGTCTGTCCAACCTGATTCAATTTAAAAAAAAAATGTTCTTCTTCTTAACTATTTCTGGGCAAGAATCCAAAGCTCTGCCCGGAACTGTGCTTAGGTTCCAACTACTGAAGTCTCTGTCAAAGCTTACTCCAGCCCATCTACACCATCCCAGACATTGAAGACCTCCCAGGCCCATCCTCAACAATGCAAGCCTGCCCAGTACTGACCTTAAAATCTAAGGCTTAGATATTCAATATTTACAATTATTTTCTAATTCTGTATTTCTGTTGTGTCTCAGCAGTAGTCAATATTCACCGATCTGCCAAAATCAGGTCATGGACATGGTGAACAATTTCAGTAGTTGATACCATTTGAAGCCTTCCAGTCCTTGCTGCATCTTCAGTCTCAAGATTTCTATGCTGAAAGTTTGCACATCTCTGTGGAGTATGATGGACATTTGTCACTCAGTGTTTGCATCATACATTCATGGATTTCCTTTGGAGTTTTCTTCTGCAGGAATAGGAATTTCATAATGGCTTGGAGTTCCACTCTTGAAAATTCCATACTTTTCATTGACTTGGGTCAATCTGAAACAATGTTGGTATGTTTGTAATGTATTCATATATTTATCTGACTGTGTTATAATATGAGGATAAATGCAACTTCCCAGGACTAATTAGAAGTTCTTATTATAAGTACTGTTATATTTGTATACTATTAGGATTGCTGTTATTTGTGTTGTTTTTTTGGATTTGCATGTTTATTTGTGGGGAAAAAACCCATAGAATTACAGTTCTGCAAATTGGCACTTTGCAAAATAAAATAACACTCTTTTCAGCTACAGTGGCAAAATAACACTCAGGATTTAGGAAGTTGGTTGGACTGAGAGCTTTTCAGTAGCCCCTTGTATATGAACTAGCTCAATAGGGAATTCAAAGCAGTGAAGTGGCAAGAGAGATAAAGAATGAGAAGCACAATATATTTTGATGGATCACTCCAAAAGTAGTTTTACTACAGTTAAAGGGTAGAATAGTTAGAGTAAAACTAATGAACTTTTTTGTTTGAAAAATAGAAGAGGGTTGAGATGCACAGCCTTAATGGAGCCTGTGAAAAGGAAAATTGAACAGTCTCCCTTTTCACTTTTGTCAGTCCTAAGGAATTATGGAGATTCCAAAATGTAACCTAAAATTGGCAAACTGCTGAGGATGAATTTTCACTGCTTCCTGTTCATTTCTTTGCTGTTTAGCCAAAGATTTTACAACAAAAAGCTCTTGAGGTTAATTCAGTGCTAGCCAAATTCTGGCCCTCTTTTACTAAGGACTCCTTTTACTAAGCTGCGCTAGCAGTTTTAGCGCACACTAGACGCTAATGCCTCCATTGAGCTGGCGTTAAGGTTTGGTGCGTAGCGCGGGGTTAGCATGCATGGCAATGTAGCATGCGCTAAAAACGCTAGCGCACCGTAGTAAAAGGAGCCCTAAGGTGCGCTAACCGATTAGCACACGCTAATCGATTTAGCACACGCTAATCGATTTAGTGCGCGCTAAAAGCTAACACATCCATGTTAGTCTATGGACACGTTAGCATTTAGCACGTGCTAATCAGTTAGCGCATCTTAGTAAAACAGGGGGTCTGGGTCTTTGCTTCTTTAAGAGGTAGCAACTCTCCTCTTCTAGATTGATAGCCCTGCTTCTATCTCTCTTTATGCTGACTTCTGACATTATCTAAAGTCCAGGGGTGTCCAACCTTTTGGCTTCCCTGGGCCGCACTGGCCGAATTTTTTTTTTCTGGGGCCGGGCAAATGCTGCAGCAAGACAGAGGAGGGAGCCGGCAAGACGGTAAACACCCAGGGACAGCAGAGGAAAACACTGCATCGTCCTCGACCAGGACTGCACAAAATACTTCCCAGGGCCGCAGCATATCCAGTGTACTTGGGCTGCACTAGCTTTCTCTCTGTGATATAAGTTTCTTCTTTGGGGAGCTGCAGCATTTAACCTCAGTCTTGTCAGTGGTTGGGGGAGGGAACTGTGGTGCTCACCTAATTGATGGGCCACAAAAAGGAGAGTCAGCATCAGTTTTTCTTTTCCTGCCTGGAAGCTGTCTGGTAGCTTCTTCGCTTTCATAAAATGTTGAAATATATTTTGGAAAATCAGGACTGATTCATCTCTTCTTTCATGACCTGGAACAAAGGGGATAATTCTATAAATGTACACCTACACGGCTGCTATACCATAAAGGAAAATAGGGGCCTGATTCTTATGCATGTTGCTTAGCTGGTGTTAAGCATTCTAACATTTAGGACTCCTTTTACAAAGGTACGCTAGCGTTTTTAGCGCACGCACCGGATTAGCGTGCGCTACAGCGTGCACTACCCAAAAAACTACCACCTGCTCAAGAGGAAGCAGTAGCAGCTAGCGCGCGGGGCATTTTAGCGCGTGCTAAGCTTTGTAAAAGGAGCCTTGTAAAAGGAGCTTTGTAAAAGGAGCTTTGTAAAAGGAGCCCTTAGACTTATCTTATTTATGCCAGGGAATTTTTTGGCCTAAATGCTTGTGCCTAAGTTAAGCATCCAACAGCTCCTAACTTAAAAACAGGTGCCTAATTCAAAAACATGCCAATGATCTACTCTTAACCACACCCACTTTTAACTATGTGCTGTGCTCTAAGGCCCATATTGTATAGATGGCGCCCTAATGGCACATAACTTAATTGGTAAAAGCCATCTAGAAATGCTTTAAAATCTTTTTTTAAAAAACAGTAGGTGCCTAGAAAAACAGTGCCTTTATTGTGTCCACGGAGGCCCCTTAGAATGCCTAAAGTCGAAGTAGGTATGGTTAATGCCAGAAACGATCTTAGGCATTTTAAGACACTTCCACAGATGTGATTCTTGTCAAAGGTAGGTGCCAGAAATGTAGGCCTTTAAAACCCTGGCCTACATTTCCAGTGCCAACCTTTGACAAAACTTGTAATTCTGTAAATGGCACTGTTGCTTGATTGAAATGCAATCAGTGGCTGCTTTTTAGGCAGCTGCAGATAATGGTGCCATTTACAAAATCCAGCCCTAAGCGCCTAACTATTGTAGAATCATGCCTACCAAATTAGGTGCCTAGCTTTCGATTAACTCCACTTACTGCCAATTAAGAAGTGCTGAGTGCTATTAACATAGTAACATAGTAGATGACGGCAGATAAAGACCCGAATGGTCCATCCAGTCTGCCTAACCTGATTCAATTTAAATTTTTTAATCTTTTCTTCTTAGCTATTTCTGAGCAAGAATCCAAAGCTCTACCCGGTACTGTGCTTGGGTTCCTACTGCCGAAATCTCCGTTAAAACCTACTCCAGCCCATCTACACCCTCCCAGCCATTGAAGCCCTCCCCAGCCCATCCTTCACCAAATGGCCATATACAGACACAGACCGTGCAAGTCTGCCCAGTACTGGCCTTAGTTCAATTTTTAATATTATTTTCTGATTCTAGATCCTCTGTGTTCATCCCACACTTCTTTGAACTCAGTCACAGTTTTACTCTCCACCACCTCTCTCGGGAGCGCATTTCAGGAATCCACCACCCTCTCTGTAAAGTAGAATTTCCTAACATTGCCTTTGAATCTACCACTCCTCAACCTCAAATTATGTCCTCTGGTTTTACCATTTTCCTTTCTCTGGAAAAGATTATATTCTACGTTAATACCCTTTAAGTATTTGAACGTCTGAATCATATCTCCCCTGTCTTTCCTTTCCTCTAGGGTATACATATTCAGGGCTTCCAGTCTCTCCTCATATGTCTTCTGGCGCAAGCCTCCTATCATTTTCGTCACCCTTCTCTGGACCGCTTCAAGTCTTCTTACGTCCTTAGCCAGATACAGTCTCCAAAACTGAACACAATTCTCCAAGTGGGGCCTCACCAATGACCTGTACAGGGGCATCAACACCTTCTTCCTTCTACTGGCTATGCCTCTCTTTATACAGCCCAGCATCCTACTGGCAGCAGCCACTGCCTTGTCACACTGTTTTTTCGCCTTTAGATCTTTGGACACTATCACCCCAAGGTCCCTCTCCTCATCCGTGCATACCAGCTTCTCTCCTCCCAGCATATACGGTTCCTTCCTATTATTAATCCCCAAATGCATTTCTTTGCATTGAATTTTAGTTGCCAGGCATTAGACCATTCCTCTAACTTTTGCAGATCCTTTTTCATATTTTCCACTCCCTCTTTGGTGTCTACTCTGTTACAAATCTTGGTATCATCTGCAAAAAGGCACACTTTTCCTTCTAACCCTTCAGCAATGTCACTCACAAACATATTGAACAGGATTGGCCCCAGCACCGAACCCTGAGGGATTTAGCCTATTACTGCTGATTTAGCCTATTACCCAATTAAGTTAGATGCCTACATTTGCTACATGTGCTGATCTAGGCATCTAACTTTAGGCACACTTTATAGAATTTGAGGGGTAGATGCCTACTTTCCTTTATAGACATAACATAACATCGAGTGTCTAGACTGCATAATCATGAAGTTCAATGCGGTATGCAAAAGATTAAATAATAATGACAGGGGAAGAAGGCAGAGAAGATCGAATTGACAAAATATGTTGAAAAAAAGATAAGTTTTCAGTTGTTTTCTGAAATGTACGTAAGAGTGGGATGAAAACAGTACGTGCCGAAAATCCTTATCATAAAAAGTTGCCTGAAATGAGAGAGTATGATTATGATATTTCTTATTTTTACAGCCCTTGACAGGAGGGAATATGAAAAGGGCATGAGATCTTCTATTATTCCTTTGAGAACCTATAGACTACTAATGTAATAGGCTAGATACATGCCTATAACATTAGTATTTACATAACATAGAAGTTGATGACAGATAATGCGATACTACATATGCATATTTGATTTTCCTTGCCATTTTCAGGGCATAGAATGTAGAAGTCTGCCCAGCAGTGGTCTATTTGTTCAGCCATGAAGAAAGCACAGGCTGTAGAAGTCTGACTAGCACTGACTTTGCTCCTCAGTTACTAGTATTGCCATCTAATCACAGCTAAACTTGTTTGGTTCCATGCCTTCAATAGAAGATTCCTTTATGTTTATCCCATGCATCTTTGAATTCTGTTACCATTTTCATTTCCACTGCCTCCCATGGGAGGGCATTCCAGGCATCTACTACCCTCTCTGTGAAAAAGAACTTCCTGATGTTACTTTTGAATTGGCGCCCCTGCAATCTAAATTCATGACCTCTACATCTACTACCTTCTCTCCTCTGGAAAAAGTTTTAAAAAAAAAATACATTTAACACTTTTCAAATATTTCAATATCTGTATAATATCATCCCTGTTTCTCCTTTCCTCCAGAGTGTACTTCTTCAGGTCATCAAGTCTCTCCTCATATGTCTTGTGGCACAAACCTCAAACCATTGTCATTGCTTTTCTCTGAAATGCTTCAGGTCTTTTTATGTCCTTGGCAAGATAAGGCCTCTAAAACTGAACACAGACTCACCAATGTCTTCTACAGGGGCATCAAGATCTTTCTTTAGCTGGTTATAATCCTCTCTTTGCAGCCCAGCATCTTTCTGGCTGTGGCCACTGCCTTATTGCATTGTTTCATCACCTTGAGATCCTCAGACACCCCCAAGGCTCCTTTACTGAGCTGTGCTTATTAATCTCTCACCTCCTGTTTTATACATCTTCTTTGGATTTCTGCATCCCAAATGCATCACTTTGCACTTCTTCACATTAAATTTAACTGCCATTCTTTGACCATTCTTCTAATTTTGGAGATCGCTTCTCATGGTTTCTACTTTCTCTGAGCTATCCACTCTATTGGCTATCTTCATATCATCAACAAAAACGAAAATGTTTCCTTCTAATCATTCAGCACAGTCTCTCACAAATACCTTAAACAGAATCGGCCCCAGTACTAAAACTAAGGCAGTACCAAAGCACCCCATTACTCACCTTCCTTTTCTTCAAGCAAATTCCATCTACCACTACCCTCTGTCACCTATCAGTCAACCTGTTTCTTTTTTTTTTTCCAATTCTTTATTCATTTTCAAATTTACAATAAGTGTAACAAAATATTCAAACAAATTAACAATGATTATATCACTTAATAATCATCAATGGCACAAATGTTATGTTCTTAACTCCCACCCTTCCTTATCATACAATACAATATGTAACATAAATTTACCTTTCCCTATCCCCTCACAATCAAACTTGTAAATTTAATGTGGGAAAAAATTAATTAATTAAATAAATACAATGCCATCTAATCTGTACAATACTTTGTAAATGGCTCCCACACATCCTGAAATTTCCTGAAAGAAACCACTCTCTATTGCTATAAATCTCTCCATTAATATTACAGTTCTAGGTTTTTCTTGATGTTGAGGATTTTTCTTTCCAATTCTATGTGCTCTTTCTATTTCTAAATTACCTTTTGTTTTTATTGGAAGAATTTTTGGTATTAGATCCTACAAAAAGATCATATTCTTCCCCTCAGCTCCCTCCTTTATTCCAATAATTCTAATATTCTGATTTCTAGATCTGTTTTCCATATCTATTACTTTCTTATTCAATTCCATCAAGATATTTTGATCTTCTTTGTAAGTTAGTTGTATGTGCTCAATTTTCTCAACTTTGTCTTCCAATTTGTCCATTCTATTATTTAAAATATCAAACTTACTGTTCATGAGATTCACTTCTTTTTTAATTTCCATTAGGTTTAAGTTAATATTTTTTTTAATTCTTCCATTACCTCAATAATATCCAGAGTGTCCATAGGTAATGGAACTCCACCGGCAGTTTGTGAATCTTCCTTTAATCTCTTAGCCTTCCCAGTTGATTTAGCAGGAGTTTCTTGTAGTTTTACTTTTGTTGATGCCATTCTTTCAGCTTTTAAAATGAATCTGGAGAATATTTATTATTTTAAAACTAATAAAGTATGCCCATAGGAGGGAGCTCAGCTGTTAACCTGCCATCTGCTAAGCCTCCAAGTTCCGGAAAGTCAACCAGTTTCTAATCTAGTTCACCACTTTGAACCCTAAGTTCAGCCCTCTCAGCTTATTCAAGAGTCTTCTGTGAGGAACCGTATCAAAGGCTTTGCTAAAATCTAAGTAAATTACATCTAGTGCATGTCCTTTATCCAGTTCTTTGGTAACCCAGTTATAGAAATCAATCAAATTTGTGTGGCAGGATTTTCCTTTAATAAAGCCATGTTGCCTCGGATCCTGCAACCCTTCAGATTCTAGAAGGATAACTATCTTTTCCTTTAGCAGTAACTCCATTATTTTTCCTAACACCAATGTGAGACTTATCGGTCTATAGTTTCCCACTTCTTCCCTGTCTCCGTTTTGGTGAAGAGGGACCACATCCACTCATCTCCAAACCTGCAGAACTTCTCCCATCTCTACCATGGCTTAGTAAAAGAAGGGAGGGGGGAGGGAGTAAAAGAAGGGAGGGGGGAGGGAGTAAAAGAAGGGAGGGGGGAGGGAGTAAAAGAAGGGAGGGGGGAGGGTAAGCATTTACAAGGATATACTAATAAGAAAGTCATTCCAGGTATAAGACATTCTGAACAAAATTACCAAAAAGTTCTTCTTTCTCTCTTGAGTTTTCCTTGTAACATTTTTTAATCACATAAGAGAGTCTGTGAATTATGAAAATAAAGTCACAAAATTGCATTCATGTCTTGTTCAAAAACAAACAAAACTAAGAGGGTAGCTCTTTCTGTTGTATCAGATAATGATGATTTCAAAAGTTCAGAGACATTTAAATCCTCTTTCCTAGTTAAGGTAGGCACTTCAGTCTCAAGGCTTTTCTCTGAAATTTTTCATAGGAATATAATAAAACCGATTCACTGGAGGAATAGGCTCAGAAGAAAATTTCAACACTTCTATCAGATACCTCTTAAAGGCATCACACCAATAGATGTTGGAAAATTTAATATGAGATATATGTAGGTTCAACCTACGATTATAATTTTCTAGTTGTTCAATTTTCCTGTTTAGAATAATTTTATCTTTCACTACTGCTGAAGATATTTCTTGTAAAGCTTTGACATCATCTGTAACCTGTTTTAGTTCTAAAATAAGTTCCTGTCTAATTTTTGGGACTAATTTTCAACTGTACTCACAAGACTGGATATCTCCATTGTAGATTACGTAAAGCACTCCAAATAGTCCCAGGTCCCGAGTTCTTCTTCGCTTGGGGCATCAGCAAGACTCTGCCCTTCAGATTCTTTTACGGGAATCTTGGCGGTAAACTGAGCAATTTACTGCTGCCAAGGAGATGATGTTTGAGCCACTGAGAGAGCAGGTTTGACGACTCCTTTATGAGTATGCGTCATTTGGGAAAAAACAAAATTCATCAGCAAGGTCAGAAGAATGCTCAGCTCACAAACACCAGCATCCGTTATCTTGGCCAATCCCCTGAGCCGTCCATATGCCCCTATTCTAATCATATATGCACATATAATCGCACAAATGTTATTTCCCAATTGGCTGATATTCAAAACAATTTAGCTAACTGTTGACTGGTTAAATTGCTTTGTTGGGGCTAGTCGCTCATTTTCAACGGCATTTAACTGGCTACGTGCTGCTGAAATTGGCTAATTTTCAACGGCACTTAACTGGCTAAGTGCTACTAAAATTCACAGTTAGGGACTACCTCAAAGCCTACTACGTTGGGAGCATTCTGGTACAGTGTCAGCACTTGGCTACTTAAGTACTGATATTCAGCCCTTAAGCGACCAGGTTTAGTGTATAAATTGGATCATATAGGAGTCTGTCTTATTATTATGTGCTACCCCATGACCACTTAAGTGTTGAATATTGACTTAACTGGATATTGAAGGCCAAAGCCAGAAAGTACCTGGCTTTGAATATCCTGGATCCATTGATGATGAGGAAAACATTCACTGTCACCCGCTGAATATCAGGCTCACAGTGCCTACCCTGGCACTAGGAGGAATGGGAAGGAAGACAAAACAGTGCTGGAAAAATTTTTGCTGGAGGGTGAAAGGAGGTGGTAAATCAGTTCCAACTTCCACCAGACTAAAGAAAGGAGCCCTGGCCTAGGAAAAAAGGAAAGGTAGTAGGACTTGGCAAATACATTTTCAGTTGTCCTAGTCACTGTATCTTTACAGCTGTTGTTTCTTTCCCTCAAACTTTCATCTGCGACACAGTCTAGACCATGAAAAACCTGGTCCTACTGTAATAAAACAAATCCTATGAGTTAATTCTGTTTTTACGTCATTGGTATGAAGAATAAGGTCATTTCTTTTGTTTTGTTTGTTATTTCTGTGTAGACTAATGGCAAAGCGTTATTATAACATGTTTCCATTCCAGCAGTGACAACCTATGTTAGTGCACATTAGAGTTAAAGCTTAATTAAAAAAAATAATGGCTGTAATTAAAGCCTATTAGGGAATAAGTAAGTAAAAGAACTTGGAATTTAATGGTGAGAAAGCAGGATTGGGATTTGGGGATTTAATGCTAACTTTCCGTGTGACCTTGAGCAAACTGTTCCCTCTTTCCCAGCCTAAATTGGTCAGACTAGCTAAGAACTTGAGGATTAGTGAAGTGCCTGGCAGTTATGTTATAAAGCAAAAAGAGTGCAGAGGTCTGCATTTGGAATCAGAGTCTTTTCCTTTCCATCGCTTTTCAGCACCCCTCATGCGGTCTGAGCATCTCCCTCCCTCTTACCTTCGTAGCGCATTTTACTTTAAATGTGTAATTTTTTTTAAGCTGCTGGAGTCTGCCTGAAGTCGCCTGCCTCTGCGGGTGGAAGCTTCTCCTCTGACGCAACTTCCGGTTGCCTGGGAACGCGCCCGACCACCCTTGCCCCTTCCCTGAACATGCCCCCTTTGGAACTGCATGCAAGATAAGTTAAGCACGCAGGTATAGGGCTGATCCATATATAACTACTAGTGACTGCCAATTAGTGCTTAACTCCAGTAATTGGTTGTTGTCACCTATCTAGCCCATCAGCTTACATATTGATCTACAATTCATGCCCAAAATGCGTGTACAACTCTAGATAATCTCTAAAAACCTGGAGGAATGCACATATTTGTATGCTTTGCCCATGCTCCATCAAAACGCTACCAATGTGCACCCCCACTAGCAAAGTACGTATATACTATTAAAACATACTGCATATGTGTATTTTAAAAGAAATCATTTACGCATGCAAATAACTAGAATGCTGCCATGTATGCAGTTACCACTATCTAACACTAGGCAGGTCCTTATAGGGTTACCTCCATAATGAGCAAAAAAAAAAAAGGATGTGATATTGTCTCTGTACAGGCTGTTGGTTAAATTTCACCTATAATAGTGTGTCCAGTTTAGTGCTGCTCAATTTGCCAATTTGAATCGATTTACCGATTCACTTCAGTGAATCAATTTGAATCGACTCATTTTCTTAAAAAAAATTGGACTCACTGATTCAGTGAGTCTTATCTCCTGACATACATCCAGATCTCCTAAAGCATCAGCAGTGATGGCGGTAGCCAGAGAGCAGAGGCAGCACAGTGAACAGGCTGCTCCTGATCTGCCTTGCCGAGGTCTTCCCTCTGCCATGCCTCTGATGACATCACTGATGATGCATCAGAGGGAAGCCCTGGTAGACAGTGTGGTGTGAACAACATGTTCACCACATTGTGTGGTGTGAACAGCCTATTCACCACACTACATCTGCCAGCTGGCCACCGCCACCGCCACCGCTGCTGCTACTTTAGGAAGCCCGAAAGGGAAGAGTGTCAGTTGGGAGGTGTTGCACAGCGGAATAGGAGGGATGGAAAGCTGATGAATTGGGGGGAGGAGAAAGGAAGTATTGTTGGACATGGGGTGGAGGAGAGTTAGGGAGAGATGCAACAGAGGTGAGAAGGGGTAAAAAGGAGAAATCCTGCATATGGTGGAAGGGATAGAGACATGCATGGAGAAGAGAGCGAGAGAGAGAAATGTTGGACATAGGGTGGAGGGCAGGGAGAAATGGTGCATGTGGAGAGAGAGAGAGAAATACTGCACATGATAATGGAGGGGAGAAAAAGAGAGAGAGATGCTGCATGGATGGGAATAGAGTGGTTTGACTCAGGGCACAAGGCAGGGAGAGAGAGAAAAAGATGGTAGACAGTGGAAAAGAAACAGAAATGTTGGATAGGGCAATGGAAGGGAAGGAACAGAGCTGGAAGATGAATGGTGAGCACGGAGAAAGAAGAAAACGTCAAATGGACAGGAGATCCCAGTGAATGAGTTATGAGGCCTGAACAATTAAGTTCATGAACTCATGCTAGAAAAAGTGCTACATACCTCATTGCTGAATATCACTATGGTCACCTTCGAAGTACTCCTCCTGGGAAGCTATGCACCGACGCCAGTGCCTAGTCCACCTTTCAAAGCAAGTTTGGAATTTTTTTTCTGGAATGGCCATCAGAGCTGTCATTGTATTACCCTTGATGTCCTGAATGTCATCATAATGTCTTCCTTTCAATATTTCCTTTACCTTCAGGTAAAGAAAAAAGTCATTGGGGGTGAGATTAGGTGAGTAGGGAGAGTATTCCAATACAGTTATTTCTTTACTGGCTAAAAACTCCCTCACAGATAGTGCCGTGTGAGCTGGTGCATTTTTGTGATGCAAGAGCCATGAGTTGTTGACAAAAAGTTCAGGCCATTTTCATCTAACTTGTTCATGCAGCCTTCTTAGTCTCACTAAGTCCAATGCCGAGCCTTTGACATCTAGGCTCAAACAGTGGAACTTGTGGATGAAAGTATGCCTTTAGTACAGCAGGAACAGAAAGGCATATTACCAAAGGTGGTATTAGCTACAGCAGACCAAGTTCTTCATTAGGAGAAACAATATCAAATGGAAACGACTGGTGAATCCCCAGAAAGTGCTGATGCCATCACTGCACTTCAAATTAGGCCTAATGAAACACTTTGTCAGAGCTCTAGATAGTCAGCAGCCTTCAAGACATCTTCCCTAATCTGTCTGATGCAAAGATCAAAGCCGGTGTCTTCATCATGATGTCCATTGTTTTCCAGCACCATTACGAATTTCTCAGGGATGGGCCTGCCGTTTGTTGTATGAAGTGTACACCGCTGCTACGTCTGATTATTCAAACAAATGATTCTTGCCCTCGTAAAACATCATCAGTTTTACTGGATATAAAAAGGCAAATTGAACATATTTTTTAAATGAAGTACTGCGCACAACAGGTTATAGGCCTTCCATAGCATAGAAACTCGGGTAGAATAGTCCTGAAAGCAGAGTATGGGCTTATTATCAAATGTATGGGGTCCACATGTCTGAATGGCTCATAGAATATCCATTTTATGTGAATAATTTTACAACTTCAGGATGACCACTTGAAGTTTCCCCTCTGCTGCTCGCTTCGGGCCCAGCTGATGAGCTAGAGCCAAGGAGTCTATGAGCCATGTCTCTAGGAACCTTCGCAGCTCAGGATTTGCAATAGTTTCTGGGAGTCCTACCAGCCGAAGATTCCCCCGACATGAGTGGTTTTCAAGATCATCGATCTTTTCTTCCAAGATCTGCAGTTTCATATGGAGATCTTGGTTGTATGAGGTAAGTCGCTGCATAGTATCCTCTAAGTCTGAGACTCTCCGGCACACAAGTATAATTTCCAATTGAGAGACTCAATGTGGTCATCCAGTACATCAATCTTATCCATTATACTCTGCAGGTTTTTGTCAAAGGATGAATGGATGGCGCTTTTCACTTCAGAGACTATTTCAGTGACCCAAGTCGAGCTCATTGACACCATGTTCTCTGTGGTCGCCATCTTTGTCTCCAAGTATTTCAGCTTGTCCTTCTCTTTACAAGGAGCTCTCGCCATCATAATCCAATCATTTTACACCTGAATGGGAAAAAATACGATCTGTTACCCTTCTATATAACTGTTCAGAGAGTTATTGCAAAGGATAGCCCTTAAATAAAGAGGTAAAAGAGCAGGGGTCCTGATGCTCAGGGTATTCACATCTGCTCTTCAGCACCATGTCACGTGACCTCCATAAATAAGAGATTATGGTGGACTGGGAGAATTCTTCTGCCCCTCCATATTTTTCTTCTATGTATTGCTCACACAGTGATGCTAACTGTACTGAAGGAAAGCCTTCATGCTTTCAAAATGGTTAGTGTTAACCTCCCATCAGAGGAGACGACCTGCCTGATTTAACCCTGTTAATTCAAAGGCATTAAAACCATTCTGTGTTGATCCTTTGTGTGGTAATTAGGGTGAAAACAAACATAGGTTTCCCTCACTGAATATCAAATGAATGATTATGATGAGCAGTCTGAGCAAGTTGGTCTGAAAAACCTGAGAGAAAAAAAAATTAAGGCTGACTGATTATTGAATATGTTCTTTGTAGAATATCAGGTTTCATTGTGTATTGCTTTTAAGTTGAAAGTCTGAAATGATACGGGGAAGATTCCTGTATTTAGCTGGATTCCATTGTCTTTTATCTGCAAATAGAGATATGGAGGATACACAGTAATTTTCCCTTAAAACCAAAACCAGATCTGTTATTTCAAGTTAGTGTATCTCAAGATTTTGACTAGGGCCTAATTGTTAACTTTGTAGAACTCGCTCCCCTTTCCATTCTTGTCTATAGTGCAGCATTACTTAAGAGACTTACTTATCCATCAAATGTGAGGTGTCTCAGCATAGTTCTGTTCTGTGCTGTGTTTGTAAGTATGAGTTGCAGGACATAGCTATTGCTATGCTCTACATAGCAGGGCTGGCTCTTACAAGTTCATTAAACATTAATACATACAGAATGGCTAGTTTTATAGTTCAAAAGCCTACCTTGCATGGACATGTGTTTTATTAATATCTCCATACCTCTTATTTCTCTCTGAATTTCAGCTCTGAACAGGATGCAGTGGACCTAGTGAATGCTTTATGATTCCATTTGAGGTTATGAGAACCAATCAGCACACTCAGGGATGCATTCCAGTGAAGCCTCATAAGTTATGCATAAAGCATTTCTCTGCACCGTCCCCTGGGTTGCCTTAAACACTGACTAACACAACCTTTCCTAATGAAGAGTGCAGAGAAGGAAAGAAAATTAAATCCTACTAATCTCACACACATTTTTTTTTCCTTTGGAACAGAAGCAGTTGATACTGAAATAGTCTCTCTTTGTAATTTGGAAAGAAAGGATGCAGCATTTTGTGATCCAGCAGCTGTTAGAACAGAGGTGCATTGAATGTTAATGTGGTTAGATAACCTGTGTGGCCACCTTGAAATTCTGGAGGCCAAATTGCTAGTGTATATGTTCTATAATTAACCTCTTAGTGTAGATTAATGACTCCTAGTAAGCTAATTTAAGTGATAGGCAAGTAGAGAGGAGCTGGACAGAAGGGGAATTCAGATAATCCACATGTAATCAGTATAACCTTGTGCCAGCTCAGGCAGAACCAGCTGTCTGGGCTCCCCTATGTTACCGGTAACAGAATTTCACTCTGGGACACTAAATCACCTGCAGGGTGAGACACAATAAGACATCACCCATCCATGGTGTTATTATGAAGCTGAAATAAAGTATAATAAATGTTTCTCTTAGGGGGAACACCAGACAAAAGTATTACTTCACCAAATTTTATTTGCTCCATTTGGGTATTGGGTGAGTGAATAGTAGACAGCTGAGATAACCAAGCTGGTCAAAGTAAATGCATTAGAAGAATATTTAGAAACATAGAAACATGATGGCAGATAAAGGCCAAATAGCCCATGTAGTCTGCTCATCCACACTAAGCAGGGCAGGATTAATTTGTCGAGAACCCCTGGGCACACAAGTATATTCTCTTCCTTCCATCCACTGTCTGCCCTCTCTCTGCCTCTTCCATATGCCATCTGCTCTCTTTCTATGCCTCTTCCAGAAATTGTCTGCCTCTTCCTTCCATCTCTCCCTCCCCCCGCATTGGTATGGCATCCATCTTCTTCCCTTTCCTCCTACAATGGTCTGGCATCTCTTTCCTCTCCTATATCCCTATGGTCTGGCATTACACTCTCTCCTCTCCCTTCACCCCACTTCCATCAGCATCTGCCCCATTTCTTTCCCTCCACCCCAATTTCATCAAATATCCTTCCCCCATATGTCTCTCTCCCCTTTCCCTGCACACCAATTCCATCAGTGTCTGCCCCCTTTCTTTCCCTCCAACCCAATTCCATTGAGTATCCTTCCCCCTTATGTCTCTCTCCCCTTTCCCTTCCCCCTTCCATCAGCATCTGCCCTCTTTCTTTCTCTCCAACCCAATTCCATCCAGTATCCTTCCCCCTTATGTCTCTCTTCCTCTTCCCTGCATACCAATTCCATCAGCATCTGCCCCCTTTCTTTCCCTCCAACCCAATTGCATCCAGTATCCTTCCTCTTATGCCTCACTCCCCTTTCCCTGCATATCAATTTCATCATTATCTGCCCCCTTTCTTTCCCTCCAACCCAATTCCATCCAGTATCCTTCCCCTTATGCCTCTCTCCCCTTTCTCTTCCCTCCCTTTCATCAGCATCTGCCCCCTTTTGCTCCCTCCAGCACCCTTCCATACCACCCTGCCCCCTTTCTCTCCCTCCAGCACCCTTCCATGCTCCTTTCTCTCTTCCTCCAAACAAATGCAGAACTGCTGGCGGCAATGGCATCAAAGGCAATACGGTCCCCTTTTATATCAATGGCAGACATGAATGGCAACGTGACTGGCTCTGCTGCAGGAAGGTCCCACGATGACTGCATCTGCTGGCCCATCCCACTCTGATGTCACATACTTTTTCCAGTGCAGAGCCAGAAGATGTAGTCATTGCGGGACCTTCCTGCAACAAAGCCGGCTGCATTGCCGTTGATGCCGAGGGTGGGGTGACCCTCATTGTCGTTGATGTTGGGGAGGGGTTCCTCCATCACCATCGATGCGAGGGGGGCCTGCTGTTGCCGATTGGCAAGGTGAGTCGCTTGTCTGTTTTCCCTCTTTCAGCGGACCTCCTTGACAATTTTGGGCTCTAGGCACATACCTACTGGGCCTACCCATTAATCCGGCTCTGGCAGTAACCATTATCTCTTTCTCTCTCTGAGAGATCCCATCTGTCTAATAGAAACATAGAAACATGATGGCAGATAAAGACCAAGTGGCCCATCTAGTCTGCCCATCCGCAGTAACCATTATTTCTTTCTCTCTCTGAGAGATCCCACATACACTGTTCTATCTAAGCTGAGCAGGAGTCTTCCACCTAGAGTTCTGCCAGTGGGTGGTGCTGTTTCACTATCACATTTTTAGTAGTGAGAGATAGACAAGCTCTGCAGGATTCCACGGAACCCGCCTGTCTCTAGCAACTGAAAACACAATATTGAAGTAGCACCATTCACTGGCAGCAATACTTTTGGAGGACTTCCGTTGAGCTTAGAGGGAACAGTGTTTACATACCATAAAAGAAAGAAGGAGAAAAACACTCTGCAAAATCAACAACAAAGAAATGGAGCAGAGACAATTTTTAGAAACTGGATAAAGTAAAACAATATACACTTACCCCCTCTTTTACAAAACTGCGATAGAAGTTTCTAGCGCAGGGAGCCGCGCTGAATAGCCTGCACTGCTCCCGACGCTCATAGGAACTAAATGAGCATTGGGAGCAGCACTAGCCATTCAGCACAGTTCCCCGCACTAGAAACTGCTATCGCAGTGTAATAAAAGGAGGCCTTAGTTTTACATAACAATTTAAAAATAAATTAACTATGCATAAACATTCTGAAAATCAACATGTGCTACTTGAGGTGTGCTATTTTACTTTTAATTACAGTTATAATAACTAGGGTGTCCTTTTACTAAAGAGCATTAAGCACTTAGGGGAAAATTCTATAAATGGTGCTTCAACTTTAATGCTGAAAAAACTGTGCCAGTAGGTATTCTATAATGGGCGTTCCAGGACTGGTGCTCTTTATAGAATAGTGCATAGCACCAGGATTCATACTCAACTTTGGGCATAAGGAGAGTTATACTAACTGAAACCAGGTGTAAATCCCAGTGTGTAAGTTGGGTGTGGATCCATCCAGTGGCATAGTGAGGGAAGGAGGCACCCGGGATGGTGGTGCCCCCACATCCTCCTGTCCACCCCTCGGTCCTGCCATGCCAACTCTATACCTCTTTACATCTTCATCAGTTTGAGCAGCTTTTTCAGCTGGCTGCTCACACTGGTATTGGCTTTCCCTCTGACATCACTTCTTGGCCCTGCGACCTGGATGTGATTTCAGAGGGATCCAGGCCGGTGTGACCTGCAGGCCAGAGTAGCTGCTCGACCTGGCAGATACCAAGGTAGGAAGGGAGGGCACGAGCGTGGCACGGGGGATGGAGAGGAGCTAGAGCCCCCACTAAGATGGTGCCTGCGGTGGTCCACCCCCCTGCATCCCCTCCCTATGCCACTGGATACAATATACCACTTTGAAGAAATATTTTCAGAATGGTTTACAGCAAAATACTACAAAGGTACATGGAAAAGAACTACAACAAAATAGAAACGAGAAGAGACCAGAACAACAGAAAAAGCAGAAGACAGAATGAAACTGAGACTGACACTGCATGATGCCAAATACCCAGTCTAGTCAGGCAACAACAGGCTCCCATAGGGCTCAAATGTCTTATGAAACAAATATGCCTAAACTTTAGTTTTAAAAACAGACAAGGAAAGCTCCAGGCAAAGGTACCTCGTACACCAAAACTTATTTTCCTAATGAAAGACAAGTGGAAAATGGTGCGATAGAACATGGAGGAGATTACATTGGGAAGAACAAAAGGCCCTTGTTAAGTTAGCAGAGGTTGAGAGAGATATGTGGGGCAGCCAGAATCAAGAGAAGTACCTTATAAAATGTTCTAAAGGGCATGGGGAGCCAGTGTACTGTTTGAAGAAGAGGAGTAATATGATAAATTCACCCATCCCCCTGTAAGAAAGTGTAAGGCAGCCTTCTATGCCAACTGAAATGGATGGATATATTTCAGTATAGCATTGTGAAACAGACATTATAATGGTCTAAGTTAGAGATCACCGATGCATGTACTAGAATACAAAGTCACCCTTAGGAAAAACATGAAGGCAGTGGGAAAAGTAATATTAATACAGAAAAGCAGTTAAACTCACTTCATAACATATGGAAAGCAATGAGCACAAATGCTTGGAGCCGAAGTAAAAAGGTTCAAGATGTGCAAGCCCTGATGTTTAAGGAAGACTAAGATATTGTTGCTATTATAGAGACATGGTTCAATGATTTCCATGTATGGGATGCAACCATACTGGGCTATAATATTTTTAGGAAAGATAGGAAGGGCCGAAAAGGTGGAATGGTGATACTGTACAGGAACATAAGAACATACGAATAGCCTCACTTGATCAGACCAATGGTCCATCAAGCCCAGTAGCCCGTTCCAATGGTGGCCAATCCAGGTCACTAGTATCTGGCCAAAACCCAAGGTGTAGCAATATTTCATGCTACCGATACAGGGCAAGCAATGGCTTCCCCCGTTTCTTTCTCAATAACAGACTATGGACTTTTCCTCCAGGAACTTGTCCAAACCTTTCTTAAAACCAGCTACGCTATCCACTCTTACCACATCCTCTGGCAACACGTTCCAGAGCTTAACTATTCGTGGAGTGAAAAATTTTTCCTCCAATTGGTTTTAAAAGTATTTCCCTGTAACTTCATCGAGTGTCCCCTAGTCTTTGTAATTTTTGACAGAGCGAAAAATTGATCCACTTGTTCCCATTCTACTCCACGCAGGATTTTGTAGACTTCAACCATATCTCCCCTCAGCAGTCTCTTTTCCAAGCTGAAGAGCCCTAACTGTTTTAGTCTTTCCTCATAGAAGAGGAGTTCCATCCCCTTTACCATCTTGGTCGCTGTTCTTTGAACCTTTTCTAGTGCCACTATATCTTTCTTGAGATAAGGAGACCAGAATTGAATGCAATACTCCAGATGAGGTCTCAACATGGAGCGATACAGGGGTATTATAACATTCTTAGTCTTGTTAACCATCCCTATTTAAATAATTCCTAGCATCCTATTTGCTTTTTTGGCAGCTGCCGCACATTGGGCGAAAGATTTCATCGTATTGACACCCAGATCCTTTTCTTGGGCGCTAATCTCCAAGGCATCCGGTAACTGTGATTCAGGTTATTCTTCCCAATGTGCATCACTTTGCATTTGTCCACATTAAATTTCATCTGCCATTTGGATGCTCAGTCTTCCAATTTCCTAAGGTCTGCCTGCAATTTTTCACAATCCGCATGCATTTTAACAACTGTGAACAGTTTAGTGTCATATGCAAATTTAATCACCTCACTCGTCGTTCCAATTTCCAGATCATTTATAAATAAGTTAAAAAGCACTGGTCCTAGTACAGACCCCTGCAGTACTCCACTGTTTACTCTCCTCCATTGAGAAAAATGACCATTTAACTCTACATTCTGTTTTCTATTCAATTCCTAATCCACAACTGAACTTTGCCACCTATCCCATGACACTTTAATTTTCTCAGAAGCCTCTCGTGAGGAACTTTATCAAAAACTTTCTGAAAATCTAGATACACTATATCAACCAGCAAACCTTTATTCATCTGTTTATTCACACCTTCAATGAAGTCAAGCAAATTTTTGAGGCAAGATCTCTCTCGGCTGAACCCATCCTGACTCCGTCTCATCAAATCATGTTTGTCAACGTGTTCCATAATTTTATTTTTTATAATCATTTCTACCATTTTACCCAGCACTGAAGTGAGGCTTACTGGTCTGTAATTTTCCGGATCTCCCCTGGAGCCTTTTTAAAAAATCAGCGTAACATTGGCCACCCTCCAATCTTCAGGTAGTACAGACAATTTTAGCAACAGGTTACAGATCACTAACAGCAGGTCAGCAATTTCATTTTTGAGTTCTTTTAATATCCTGGGATGTATACCATCCGGTCCAGGCAATTTATCACTTTTTAACTTGTCGATTTGGCTTAGTACATCTTCCAGATTCACCGAGATTTCTTTTATCATCACCCTTGAAAACCATTTCTGGTTCAGGTAGATCTCTTACATCTTCTTCCGTAAAGACTGAAGCAAAGAATTCATTCAGTCTTTCCACTATGGATTTATCCTCCTTGATCATCCAATGGTCCAATAAATTCCCTCACAGGTTTTCAGCTTCTGATGTACCTAAAAAAATTGCTATGAGTTTTTGCCTCTTTTGCAAGTTTCTCTTCAAATTCTTTCTTAGCTGTCTTTATCAATGCTTTGCATCAAACTTGCCAGTGCTTGTGTTTCTTCTTATTTTCTTCATTCAGATCTTTTTTTACATTCTTTAAAGGATGTTTTTTTCTCTCTGATAGCCTCTTTTACTTCACCTTTTAACCACACCAGCTCTCGTTTCCTCTTCTTTCCACCTTTGCTGATAGGTGGAAAACATCAGGTCTGGGCTTCCACAACGATATTTTTAAATAACATCCATGCCTGCTTTATAGTCCTAACCTTTGCAACTGATCCTTTTTTTATTTTTTTAGTTCAAGTCTTTTTATTGGAATTATAGGCAACAATACAGAAAAAGAAAATAATACTTATACATACATGTTTAACTCTGCGTCAGCAATGAGCAAATACAGCATAGCTAATATGAAGCATGAACAAGGCAAAGTCAATTTTCTAAGCTCAACATAACTATACAATAAACATAGCTTCAAGTAGGGGTAAGGTGTGCTATAGTATTACCATATTTATGATTCAAGAGAAACAGAATTAAATGCCTACATAAACAGTAATATATCAGTCACCAAAAATAGGGTAATCTGAAAGTAGTAATCAGCTTTGTATCATATAAATGTCATAAGAGAGATGCATGGAGCCTGGAGAAAGGAAAAAGCTATATGGATACACATAGAAGGTGGAACTGATATCTTCATGGGTATTATCTACAGGGAGGGGAGAAAGGGAGCTTGGGGAAAGGAAGAAGCTATATGGATACACATAGAAGATGGAACTGATATCTACATGGGTATTATCTACAGACCTCCGGCACAAATGGAGATGCTAGACAAGGATTTGATCAAAGATACCTTTGAATGAAAGGAGAGGTGCTGTTGCTGGGAGATTTCAATTTGTTTGATGTGGACTGGAACATTCCATTTGCAGATGCAGAGATCATAGATGCCTGTCAAAGTATTTTGCTCAGACAAATGGTGATGGAACTCATGAGGGAATCTAGTGCTCATGAATGGAGAAAGTGTTTCTAACATCCAGGTGGGTACCCAACTAGGCAATAGTTATCATCATACAACATGGTTTGATATAAGAGCAAAAGTGGAATGCAGACAAACAAAACAAAGTATTGGATTTTGGTACATGCTGATTTTGTTAAAATGAGAGAATACCTGATGAAGGAGCTGATGGCATGGATAGATTTAGAAGAAATGGAAGTACAGTGGTCTAATATGAATGCTGCTATAAATATGGCAACAGGAAAATACAGGCAGTCCCCATTTTACGAACATCCAATTTATGTCTGACTCGTATTTATGAACAGGGGTCCTGTTCTACCTTCGGTGTCCCAAACACACCTCTCTCTCTTCCTCCCGAGTCCAAATGCATCCCTCTCCTTCCCTCCTGAGTTCCAATGTGCCCCTCTCCCTCCCTTCCTCCCTCTCTCCATTCTGTGCCCCAAATATGTGCCTCCCTCCGGCGGGTTTTTACCTTTTGGCTGGCTCCCTCCTCCTTCCAGCTGCAGTCATTTCTCTGAACAAAGCCGCGGGCAGTGGCCCACAGCTGAGCCTGAAGTCTTCCCTCTGATATCTTGCAGGGATTAAACATCTTCCAAGACATCTAGAATGCCATTTAGACAAATGGAAGTAGACCTGTTTTAAAAGCATCTAAGGGCCATAAAGGTACCCAAACTGACCAGATGACGACTGGAAGAATGAAAGGATGGCCCCCTCACTCTCCCAGTAGTCAGTGACCCCCTCCCACCCTCCAAAGATGTGAGAGAAACAGAACATGCCAGCCTCTATGACAACTGCAGATATTATGGAACATCCTAGTATAGCAAGCAAGAAGGTATCTGAAGTAGCTTGGTAGGCAGTGTAGAGACAAAGTACGCAGCAAAAAGCAAGGAAAGAAACCCAATGAAGAAGTGGAACTGTACACATCAACCAGGGATAAACAAGTAGATGAATATTTATTAAAAAGTCAATAAAATAGTCTTTTATATTGAACATAAGAATAGCCTTACTGGGTCAGACTATCATCAAGCTCAGTAGCCTGTTCTCATGGTGGCCAATCCAGGTCACTAGTACCTAGCCAAACCCAAAGAGTAGCAACATTCCATTCTACCGATCCAGGGCAAGCAGAGGCTTCCCCTATGTCTTAATAACAGACTATGGACTTTTCCTCCAAGAATTTGTCTAAACCTTTCTTAAAACCAGCTATGCTATCCACTTTTACCACAACCTCTGACAATGCATTCCAGAGCTTAACTATTTTCTACGTGAAAAAATATTTCCTCCTTTTGGTTTAAAAGTATTTCCCCAAGTATACCAACCATGACAAAAATAGAAATAAAATTCTCCAAATACCCCATCCAACCCGACCTGAGACTACTAGGAGTGATGATAGATAGATGCTGTACCATGCAACTTCAAATCAACAAAACTATCCAAAAATCTTTTACAGTCATGTGCAACCTATGGCTAATCTGAAAATTATTCGACAGGAAACAATTCCAACTCCTGGTCCAATCACTAATCCTGGGACTTCTAGACTATTGAAAAGTCCTCTACCTACCATGCTGTGTTGGCATGATAAAACAACTACAAACCATACAAAATACAGCTCTCAGAATGATCTACTCACTAAACAAATACAACCACATCTCTACAGCATACCTGGACTCTCACTGGCTCCCAATACAAGCCCAAATATTATTCAAATTCTACTGTCTATTATTGAAATCCCTAAATGTAGCCACCCCCCACCTACCTGAATGAACGCCGCATCTGAAACAACTCAACAAAACCGAGATGGACTCAAACCCCATTCATTCACCCCCAATCAAAGGCATACTGCAAAAAAAGATGCATGACGGCCTACTAGCCACCCAGGCAGCAAAGCTTGACCAACACTCTTCCAACCTACTGATGAAAACACAGGACTACAAAACCCTCCAAAGGGAAATACAAATTTTGCTATTCAAAAAATTCATCAAGACAAGCTAATGCATTACCTCTAATAACTCTTATCCTATGACCAGTACATAACATTGCATCTCGCCTGGTAATGCCCAGCAACCTTTTTTGTAATCCACCTAGAATTGCAAGGTATTGGCAGAATATAAGTCACCAATGTAATGTAATGTAATCTTAGTTGCATGTTTCGGCATTAAAACCTGCCTCAGGGGTACAAAGACATCCAGTAGATGACAGCCATATGCTGTCGGTGATTAGGTTATAAATATCTTATTCAACTCTTGGTTACAATACCAGAATGGTAAAAGCCCTCCGGGACAAAATGTCGGTTCAACAACTCTGTGAACCATAGAGAAGAGGGATTCTGTCTCATATCCTACGCAACCCACTAAGTTCATGGTGGAAAGTGGGAACCACCAAAACCCACTCAAACCCTACTGTACATATAAGTGATACCTGCAGTTATAAGGGCTATTTGGGTGGTAGACAGGTGGGTATAGTAGGTTTTGGGGAAGTTTTGGAGGGCTCACCATACACTATAAAGGGGTTCTGGTGACATGTGTACCTGGAACTCTTTATGTGAAGTTCACAGCAGTGCCTCCTAAGGTGCCCCCCCTAAGGTGCCCTACATAGTGATCAGCCCAATAAAATGCTGGCCCCTCCCATGTCCAAATGGGCTTATTTTGGACATTTTGCACTTGGTTGTTTTGATTTTTGATAATGGCCAAAAAAGGTAGACATTATAAGGGTCAGGACGACTAGATGGGTCATTAAAAAAAAAAAAAAAAGTTTAACGTCTTATGGTTTTGGAAATGGTCATTTTGCTGCCCCAATTTTTAGATGTCTTGTGGGAGACGCCCAAAGTCGGACTTAGATGTCCTATCGAAAATGGCCCTCCAAGTTTATCTGAACAAAAGTGTCCAATTCCCATCCACTTCAATTCATCAATGCCCAGAATGTCATGATCCATTTTATCTTTTACTATATCAAATTTTCTTTGGCTTATATTCTCACATTCCAGGATGCAATTGTGGATTTTCTTCACCATAACAGCAGCCTTGGCAACCATAGGACAAGAATGTGTTGATCTGGCTACCTGATAACTTGAAAAATTCATACCTCTTTCTTGTTGAGGATCCCATCTTCCAGCAGAATAATGTCTTTTGCTGTTCAGTTATCCATATGCATTTCTGGGTTGCATGCAGGAGTGGTTTACCCTTGCCTTCTCCTGTGCAGTGTTAGTTATCCCAATATAGAGGTGGCATGGCATGGTCTGGCATCTCTGCCTGAATCTGTCTGCCATGTGAGGTCCTATTAGAAGTTAAAACTCCAAAAAGCACAGCTTCAAGCTTCACAGATGCACACAAATCTCCCTCCATGATAAGAGATCACCTTTTATTTGTACTTTTTCTCTGTTGTAGCTTATTTGTTTGTGTAAACTGCTCTAATATGGTAAATGGATGGCAGTATATTAAATTATTAAACTAAACTGCACAGTACAAAGTAACTGCCAATAAAGATGGTTGCATTGTCAGAGAACTCTGAACTTGCAGGCACCTTGGGCTATGGAGCATGCTAAATTCCTTATTTTAATTCTGAATAAAAGCATTACTTATGACATTATATGCATCTTTCATAGTTTCTGTTTATGAAGAGAGAAAGCTGCTGCATTGATGTAAAGGGGACTGGTAGTTACAGGCTATAGAAGTATGTATGTATGTTCATTTATTTATTTCTGCTTGTTTGATTACTTGCTTCACTCGAAGTAGCTCAAAGTGGGTTACGATAAAAAATTCAACATACAGTCATGTCTCACAATAATAACTGTAATTCACCTTCTACCTCCTCCTCCTCCTCAATAAGACAAATTAATTTAATAAAAAGCCTGTTAAAAATTCATGTTGCTTCCAAAATGGGCAGAGTGCTATGAACTGAAAATCAGCAGGTCTTTCTTGGCACATGTATCTTCCACCTATGCATGTGTGGCATGAACTGCTATTCAGAGGCCAGTATGGTTGCTCTGGATAAGATTGTTCAGGTGATGCTTAAGCCCTAATACCTGAAGAAATGGCCAGAAAACCTTTGTGGTTTTAATGTCTGGGGTATTCCTTGCCTTTACTAGCAGTAGAAAAGGTTAAGAGGGATAAGAGTTTTCCTTGAACTGTATAAGCCAGGAATAATACCTGCTCATGTAGTTGTAGTATCTATACACATGGAAATTGTAGCAGGAAAAGGGCATCTGTTTCAAAATAGCCTATGAAAGATGATCATTAGGTGATTCCACCTCCCATTGGAACCTCTTCCTCTGACTTATATCTATGTTGGATGTCAACTACCACAACATCCTTAGGTGAAGGCTGATGGGGCCCAAACAGGTGGCAAAAAGACATATGACAGCAATGTTTCCAAAAATGCACACTTTTTTTTGCAAACAGGTAGGGGTGTGTATGTGGGAAAATAATTATGTCAAGAAGGAACCTCAGGAACATAAAGAGGAAAAGCTCAGAGAGATAGGGGGTGACTTTAGGGGTCAGGTTTGTGGTCCATGTGAAGAAGAAAACTTTACAGATATTGTCTGGGAATAGCTGGAGAAAATGTAGAACAGGGGCTTCAACCTCTGTTTCCATGTAGAGTTTCTGGTTTCTAATAACTAGTTGCCAACATTACAACTACTTAGTATACAGCAGCAGCCAAGAAAGCAAACACAATGTTAAGAATTATTAGAAAATGAATCTAATATAATAAAACCCTAAGGGGTTCATAATAATAATAAAAAAAAAAGTCTAAAAAGTGGCCTAAATGGCTACTTGGATGATCAAAAAGCCTGATCGTCCAAGTACCCATAGTCAAAGCTGGTTTTAGACGTATCTAAAACCAGCTTAGGCCCAAACCCTACTGTACATATAAGTGACACCTGCAGTTATAAGGGCTATTGGGGTGGTAGACAGGTGAGTATAGTAGGTTTTGGGGAAGTTTTGGAGGGCTCACCATACACTATAAAGTGCGGCGACCAGTATTGGATGCAGTACTCCAGATGCGGGCGCACCATTGCTCTAGACAGTGGCAGGATAACTTCCTTCGTTCTGGTAGTGATACATTTTTTGATAATGCCCAATATTCTGTTCGCCTTTTTTGAGGCCGCTGCACACTGTGCTGCTGGATTCATCGTTGTATCCAACAATACCCCCAAGTCTTTTTCAAGGTTGCCTTCCCCCAATACCTTCCCTCCCATCGTATAGCTGTACATCGGGTTCCTGTTCCCTATGTGCAAGACTTTATATTTCTCTACATTGAAGCTCATCTGCCATCTATTTGCCCACTCACCCAGCTTGTTCAGGTCACTTTGTAGATCTTTGCATTCCTCAACAGTTCTGACCCTATTGGAGAGTTTTGTGTCGTCCGTGAATTTTATAACTTCACACTTCGTCCCTGTTTCCATGTCATTGAAAAAGATATTTAAGTTTTGGAATCACAGGGCATGCGGGCTCACCCTAATTTGACTAGGAAACAAAAACAAGCCCTTGCCCATTTGGCCACAGATGGTAACATCATAATATGCCCTGCGGACAAGGGTGGTGGAGTTGAAGTCATGGACACTCATATGTATATCCAAGAAGTGTGGCGTCAATTGTCAAATGCAGTATATTATGAAGAATTAGACCATGACCCCACTAATAATTTATCAGATGCTATTTCACATATACAGCTAAGAGTGCTTGAATCAGAGGTTATCAGAGATGGGGAATTTAAGTTTTTGTATTGCAAACATCCAAAGATTCTGGTTATTTATTTATTTCCCAAAGATTCATAAATCCTTAGTGAGTCCACCAGGGAGACCATTTGTTTCCGGTATTGGTTCGTGAAAGACACTGCCAGCATGATCAACTTCGTAAGTGGCATACAGAACATTCCTTCTCATACCATCTTAATAACGATGGACATTTCAACACTATATATGAATATACTCCAACAGGCTGCGATTGACATTATTCAACAACATTTAGGGAAGTTGGATTTGTCTACGGCTCAGGCTGAACTATTTGTCCAACTCGCCCAAGTAGCTCTTTATATGAATTATTTCCAATTTGATCACAAGTTTTTCAAGCAAATAAAAGGAATGGTGATGGGGGGCAAAATGGCCTCTTCGATTGCCTTCTTGTATGTATTCTGTTTTGAAGAGAAGTTTTTATATCCTTCAGAATTTTTTGAGCACTTGTTCTGGAAGAGATACATTGACAATATCTTTGCCCTATGGGTTGGCACTAGATTTTAGCTGGAAGACTTTTTTGAGTGGCTCAATAAAGGTGACCCGGATTTACAATTTTTATTTCAGACAAATTATAAACAGTTTCCATTTTTAGATATTTTGATCACCCTTGAAAATGGCAGGTTTACTACCACCATCTATAGAAAAAGTACACACAGAAATAACTTGTTGAGATATGACAGTTTCCACCTATGTCATTTAAGAAATAATATCCCAACTGGACAGTTTTTATGTCTTACAATTGTGTTCATCCATGAAAGATTTTGATGCTAAAGCTGAAGATATGAAGTTAATATTTCTAGAGAGAGGATACCCTGGAACAGTAATTAACAAAGCATAGAAAAGAGCTTTGTATGCTAACCATTCAGTGCTGTCACAGTCCTAATGCAAAGAGGAGGAATCACCACTAGTGTGTGTTTTGCCATATTCTCAATATGCATTTCAGATCAAACACATCATCAAGTCACATTAGAGTATTTTGCAATATCATTCTGTTTTCCAAGAAGCTCCCAGGTTTGCATTTGCAAAAGGACCAAATTTAAAACAACATTTAATGAGGTCTCAATTCACAGCAGATCCTGTGGTTATCGCTCTTGTTATGAGCAGTCACCATTCTTTACATTTGCAAAATGTGCCAATTCATTTCAGCCCTTCAAGATTTGAATGTACCTAAGTGGGTGAGCAAAAAGGCAAAGAATATGACTTCTGACTGCAACACTTTTGGAGCCGTTTATGTGAAACAATGTCCGTGTCTCCTTCAGTATGTGGGGCACATCATTAGAAGTATCAAAACATGGATTGGGGAGTATCTAAGCAGGATTAGAACTAATGTATATGAAACATACCTTGTGCAGTGCTGGGTTGATAACACAATATCTCAAGATATATCTACCCGAGTGGTACAAATAATCAATATAACTTAGATATCATATAATCCACTCAGTCGGTAGGGGGGGGGGGGGGGTCTAAAATCAACACTAGTGCAGTGTGTTCATCAATCTATCTTCAGGAAAAAGGCCTCAGAGTTTGGAGTTCTACGTGAAGTCTTATCATTGACTAGCACTGTCAGCGTAGTTAAGTTTCATGTTTTTGCTCCGTAGTTCGATCATTGGCCAAAAAACCTGAATCATACAACACTCCACCCCTCCCTCTCTCTTTGCCCCCTATTGGTTCTCTTCTCCCCCCTCCTACCTCACAACCAGATACACACACATTCATTCAGGTAAACCACATGCTTTCTTTCTGCTCTGGGAAAGTCACAAACACAGAAGCAGCTCTAAATCTAACTGTATACTCTATATTTGTAATAACAAGCCTATTCCTATAAAATATGCTTTTTATGCAACCACTTTTGGCTATCATTGTCATTAATTTTACTTCCCGCTGCTCCTCTAAGGCCTGAACCATACTTTTAAATACAAAAGATTACATTTGGGAGTTTATCTTACATCTGGGGAGGGGGGGGGGGGGCTCATTGAGCTCAACATCTGAGTTTTGGGAGCTCTGATAAGTATATGTCATACTTTGCTTATTTATTTAGAATGGAAAACTAGTAATGCAAAGTTGAGATACATTAAAAAAATATGTAATTGTTGCCATTTTTTTGTAAGACATCATTATTGAGGCACAGATGTACACAAAGCCAACTTGCCAGGGTTGAAATTTGTATAATATGTGTCAGTATGAAGGAGTTCAAAGTTTTAAATGTTTTTGTTTTAATGGATGTTCAGCAATGGAGCTGTAGAAATTGGATTTAATTCCCTAGAGAGCTTAGAGTTTAGGGCAATGGAGGATGAAATGATTTATCTAAGTTTAGAAGGTGTATTAATGGGAGATGCTGGATTTGAACCCTGCCTTCAGTCTGTTGTGTTCTCTGGCTATTCTACTTTAGGTTTTCATGGGTTATTACTCCCTAATTTTCTAAATTTACCCTCTTAGCCATGTGATGATGGTCCCTGCTCAAGAGTCACATACTATGGGGAAAGGGACTGTATACTACCTTTTTGTGGTTATATATTCAAGGCAGTTTACATGTATATAGGCACTTATTTTGTACCCAGGGGCAATGAAGGATTGGGTGGCTTGCCCAGTGTCATGGGGAGCAGGGCTGAGATTTAATCCCACAGCCTCAGGGTGCTGGGGCAGCAGCTCTACCACCAGGCCACTCCTCAACTCCTATAATTTTCTTTAGAACATATTAGCCATATGTCTCAGACCCAGCCAGTAGGTGTTACTATTGAGTAATGACAGGATCACCCTCCTCCCAAGGGGTTATGATTCTTATCTCTAGTTTGTGGAGCAAAAGCAAGGTCTCTAACCTGAACTCAAATCTTTTGCACAACACTGCACTGAGCCATTGGACCAAAACAGGTTTTATAGATATTATACTGATTTGTAGACTCACAGAAAATTCAAATTAGTATGATTAAATTTGAATTTAAAAGGGCTAAGATTATGCCAAACTGGGAAAAATAGACGGTACATCAAGACCAGTATCCTGTTTGCAGCTGTGGCCAATTCAGGTCACAAGTACCTGGCAAGATTCCAAAAGAATAAAACAGATTTTATGCTGCTTATCCCAGAAATAAGCAGTGGATTTCCCCACATCCATTTTAATAATATCATATTCACTTTTAAGAATGTGTCTAAAACTTTTTAAAACCCTGCAAAGCTAACTGCTTTTACCACATTCTCTGAAAATAAATTCCAGAGTTTAATAACATGAGTGAAAAACAAGGTCTAAAATAGTTCTTTATCTTAATACATTTAAGTAAGTTATAAATATGGATTTGAACCAGTTCAGAAGGGGTTGATCTGTTCCTATTTTTAAAAATGGGGATCTGTACCCTTCCTCTAAGTTGGATTATGGTTCTCTGTACAAAGTAGCATTTCAGCAACAGATATACAGGCAACTGCCAGGGAGATTTGCCTAAGTCAAAACTAAATGTGCAGGGGTAACTCTTGCACAATGAAGGTTACTATTGAGTGACTAAAGAAATCGGTAGCACAAAAAGTAAAGTCACCACATACATCAATATGCTTAATAAGCTTATTTCTTACTTAGAACTCTGCTCAGAGACATGAAGGCTGATTGCTCGGCCTCACCTACCAATCATTGCAGTGTTCAAAAAGAAATCTGAGCAGAGTTCTAAGTAAGAAATAAGCTTATTAAGCATATTGATGTATGTGGTGACTTTACTTTTTGTGCAGGGAGATTTGCCTGGCATCACACTTCTGGAGTTAGGTGCATGGGCTGTATAATAAAAGGTCTAACAAATAATTTTCTTACCATTAAAAATCAATTATACTTTTGTAAACTGAAACACGGGGGTGTGTTAGAAGGAGAGAGCTGCACAGGGCATAGAGGAATACGAATTTACCCCAGGGATTCTTGATTATATATCTCTGCTTAGCAAACTAAACAGCCAGCCCCTTAAAATAAATATCATCATTTTCTTTGAAATAACCTAGAGTATAGTGATTTTCAAAAGCATCAGCAATAATTTTATATTTGGGTGGCAAAAGCAAGGGCTGTAAATTGTGCTAACAATGCAGGGAGCAGAAGAGCTACATAGTGAAATTTGGAGTTTAAGTATTAACAAAATGGATAGATCTGTTATCAGGAAGCTTCTAGTAAAAATGATTACCTCAGCTCCAAGCATTCAAGAAAATCCTCTCAGGTATTTTTCCTATCTACCCTTTGGATTTAAGGTTTAAGGTCCTGAATTGATTGGTACAGCTGATATAGAAGCATTTCTTCTTGTAAGCTTAAAATAATCCCCTGCCATCAGCGCATCTACTTAAAGACTCCAGAGCACCTGGTAAACTTTCACAAAGAACCAGTGCAGGAATTCCTCTAAGTCTGAGAACCTGACTTAATAAGCTTTTCCCCCTTCCCCTTACAGAGAATGGGGAAAAAAAAATCCTCAGTAAATCAGGCCTTTTTTTTAAGTACTGTATGCTCTGCTTGTAAAATAGATCCTGATACAGGTTCCTTTCAAACCTGCCACACAGTACATTTCAAAGAGAACAGCTGCTTAGATTTTATTACTCTGTATAATTGTCTAATTAAAATATTAACTGCTACTTGTGCCTGCTATTTAAGTGCCTATCTTTCCCCCATGTGCTGTAGATCTGATGGGGAATTTTTCAGACAGGGTTTCAAGACAAAGTCGGACAAGTTCCTGCTAAACTGGAACGTACGCAGGTGAGGCTGGATTCATTTAGAGCACTGGTCTTTGACCTGAAGGCTGCCGCATGAGCAGACTACTGGGCAGGATGGACCACTGGTCTGACCCAGCAGTGGCAATTCTTATGTTCTTATCAGAAGGGCAAAAGCCGAATTTATCAATAGCCTTCTTATTCCCTACTGTCCCTCTAAAGTCCTTCGCTCTATGAATCAAAACCTCCTTGCAATCCCATCATTAGAGCATATTGACACGTTACGGTTGAACAATTTCGCAGTGACTGTACCATCTCTTTGGAATTCTATTCCCAATTACATTCGCGATGGACCATCTCTGCCCCATTTCAAAACAAAGCGGAAAAAATTTCTATTCCAAGATGCTTTTGAAACTTAACTGCCCTTATAAGGGCTAAATGCATATTGTCTTTTTTTTAAAGAAATCTCCCTTCCTATTGTTTATCCCTTATTTGTTCTCTTTTCTTAATATATTGTAGTTCTTCCCCTTTTCCCTTCTGTTCTCGTTCGTCTTTAGTCAGAGTTTTTCATTTTTCTAACATCCCCTGTTGATTTATTGTCATGCTCTAACATTGTTTTACCATTGTAACTCTATTTTTATTGTACACCACTCAGAAGTAAACTTGAAACATGATTTACGCACCCTTTATATGCATTAATGTACAGAATTATGAGTGTATATTGACCTGTAAATATGCCATGTGCTATTCTGCAAGGGTGTGTGTTAAGTGGTATGGTGCATCAATGCACAGATCCACCATCATAGAGTCTTTATTTTTTCTTCAACACTGAGCTCTTTGGACTCCTAGGAAATCCAAATTGAGTTTATCCTCATATACAGACCTATGCTGGTCACATCACAAAGAGGTTGGAACTCTTATTCACCAAATTTATTGCTGTGACAATTTTCAAGTCTTTTAGTCTGATGTATGGAACAAAATTAAAGCAATTGTCAACCTAACTGAACAGCTTTCAGCACAATTTTCAAATCATTAGCACTATCTACACATCTTTCAGAAGAAGACAACCCCCCTCCTGAGTACCGCACGGCAAATGCTCCAACACCCAGGCAGTTCCTATGGGTGTCAAGAGTATTTACCATGCCAGCCCGCACTGTCGGCTTTAGTAAAAGGACCCAAAAGCATTATTTGTCCTTCTTATTTTAGTCACCTTAAAATTTGTTATAAACTGTTGAAAAGACAACTCTCAACTATCCATTTATGCTTGGTGGAATTAGATTTTTTCAAGAAATATGAAAATGATTTAACAAAAATGAATCTGCACAATCCCTTCAGCAAGAGGGAATGGAAATATTTAGTTAATTACATTTCATAATCCCAAAGGACAGTGGCGTACCTAGGGTATGTGACACCCGGGGCCCATCATTTTTTGACACCCCCCATGTAAAAAAATATTTTTTGTAATGACCATGAAACGGAATAAATGGTCAGAATAGAAACAGACAGTGAAAATTTTCTTTTATTGAACCTCATATATGTAACCATTATTCCAAACATAACATAACATAAATTATGTCTGAATTGTCATGACATCAGAAGTACATATGGAGTAGTTGCAGGTGATGCTTGGGACAGTTCTGATTGTGTTAGTTCGGTTTTATGTGCTTTTTGAATAGAAGGGTTTTTATTTCTTTTTTGAAGGTTTTGTAGTCTGTGGTCGAGGTCAATAGGTTGTAGAGTTGGGGGTCGAGTGTTAGGAGGTTGTCGAACAGTTTTTTTCTTTTGATGTTTTTGGTTGGAGGATGTGTGAATGGTGCGTGAGTTCTCCTATGTCTGGTGAGGTGGATTGAATTATTTAGCTGAAGAAATTAGTTACCCCCCTCATTCCACACACATTAATTTTCTTCCATTTTTGTTCCCATTATAAAAAACACTGATAAGTTCCCAGAAAAAAAAATACATTAAAATAAGAAGTGAAAACAAAGGCCCCTACAGATGAGAACATAACCTAAGAATAGCCTAACTGGGTCAGACCAATGGTCCATCATGCCCAGTAGCCCATTCTCATGGTAGCCAATCCAGGTCTCTAATACCTGGTCAAAACTCAAAGAGTAGCAACATTCCATGCTACCGATCCAGGGAAAACAGACACATCCCCCATGTCTTATTAACAGACTATGGACTTTTCCTCCAGGAATTTGTCCAAATCTTTCTTAAAACCAGCTACACTATCTGCTTTTACCATAACTTCTGGCCACTTCATTTTTAAGTTTAGATCTTTCCTTCCAAACAGAGACCTTCCTAGATGTCAAATACAGCACAAGGTAACTTCACACGGACTTAGATGTGCAGGAAATGTGACTCTCCTCATACACCCACCATATAGTGCAAAAATGTGCAAAGGTCTGGTTTTTTCTTTCGATCACTACATAGACTAATGCCACACAAGCAGCGCTGTTACAAACATATTCTGTAGGTCAGTGCTAAGGTTAACAAAGTTTCCTTCCTTGGACCAGAAGGAGATACTGACAAACCATTGGAAGAGATCCCAAAACAACTACCCAGGAACAACACCCAAAGACCCACTCAGTGTGTGAACCAGTTGAGTGGAGTGGACTAACTGGGGGGTGGAAATGGGCCCGGAGTTTGCTCAGCGGAATTTCCCAGACCACCTCTTCCTCTCAACACATTGATACGCTGCCACCACCACAACTAGGAACACCTCACCGAGTAGGCCAGCAATTCTATAAACTTTATAAAACACATTATTATATTTTCTTATAAAGCACATATTTTAACTGAACTCTCTGACATCCTCAGCTTTTCCATTCACAAAAATAGAAGGAAGAAAAGTTCCCATTTCCTGCTGTCTCATGTCCCTGGCCTATACAATATTTTTCTTCTGCAGACCCTTCAAAAGTCTGACCAAATCCTCATTTCACTTGCATTATAAAGTACTGAGGATGCCATCTCTCCCCAATCCCAGGTCCTAAAGTCTAAGACAGTAGCGCAAACTAGTGCTGCCAGATTCAGGAAAAAAAATTTCGATTCGATTCAGCATATTGAATTGGTTTATCGATTCGATTTTCCTGCCCAATTGGGTGTTTTTTTCAAACATCCTGGTGGGTTTATTTTATAGCTTTTTCACCCCCCTTTGGCTTCTCCTAACCACACTGGTGCTGTGGTGTAAATAAAATAAAGAAACATGAAGGACTTTTCCTCTCTCTGTTAAATCCTAGCTCACATTTGCGGTCTAACACCAGCTCTGGCAGGATACACATTTCAAATCTGACATATTGTAATCACAAAACAGAAAATAAAATTAGTTTTTCTACCTTTTGTTGTCTGGTTATTTTTCAAATCTTGTTGGTCCAAGGCTCTGGTTGTCTTCTGATAACTTGCTTGCCAGGGTCTCCTTCTTTCTTCTTTCTCCGTGCTAACCATCCATCTGCCATCTCTGTCCTCCCCTTCCGTTTCCCTTCCCTCCCCCGGATGTCTGGCATCTTTCCTTTTTTTCGTCTCCCTCCACAGATCCACCTTTTCTTAACTACCCTTTCATCCAGCAGCTCTTCCTCCTTCCCCACCACCCCAGGGTCCACCATCTCTCCCTTTCTTTTCCCAACTACCCTCCTAACCAGTATCTCTATCACCCCCTCCACATCATCCCTTGTGTCCAACTTCTTTCCCTTTCTGTTCCTTCCCTCCCTAAAACCCATGGTCCATCATCTCTCTCCCTCTCCTCTATTTTCAGACCCATTATTTCTTCCCGCCCAAAGTCCGGCATATGCACGTCTCTTTGAACCCCTCCCCTTCCCTTCGTGTACTTCTACACCAGGGCCCCCCTCCCCTGAAGGCCTGTCCCCCCTTAAAGGTCTGCATCCCACCCCTGAAGGCCTGTCCCCCCTTGAAGGCCTGCACCCCCCAAAGGCCTGCACCCCCCTTGAAGGCTTGCCTGCCTGTTCCCCCCTTGAAGGCCTGTCCCCCCCTTGAAGGCATGTACCCCCTAAAGGCATGCACCCCCCCCGAAGGCCTGCCCCCCCTTGAAGGCCTGCCTGCCTGTTCCCCTTGAAGGCCTGTCCCCCCTTGAAGGCCTGCTTGCCTGTCCCCCCCGAAGGCCTGCACCCCCACCGAAGGCCTGCCTGCCTGTTCCCCTTGAAGGCCTGTGCCCCCCCCTTGAAGGCCTGCATGTCTGTCCCCCTTGAAGGCCTGTCCCCCCCGAAGGCCTGCACCCCCGAAGGCCTGTACCCCCTTGAAGGCCTGCCTGCTTGTCCCCCTTGAAGGCCTGTTCCCACCCGAAGGCTTTTCCCCCCCACTTGAAGGCTTGCCTGCCTGTTCCCCTTGAAGGCCTGTCGCCCTGAAGGCCTGTCTCCCCCCCTTCCACAAGGCCTGCCTGCCCACCCCACCTTGAAGGACTGCTGCCCCCCCACTACCTCGAAGGACCGCTCGCCCACACCACCACCACCACGAAGCACTGCTCATCCCCCCGGCCTCCCCGCACCATTTCCCTGGGGAAACAGCCTGCAGCAAGATCGCGATGCCAGCGATCTTTGCCTGCTTCGGCTGTTTCCTCCGCTGCGGTCCCGCCCCTCCTCTGACATCAGAGGAGGGGCGGGACCATGGCGGAGGAAACAACTGAAGCAGGCAAAGATCGCTGGCATGGCGATCTTGCTGCATGCTGTTTCCAGACGCGACACCCGGCGTAGGGGGGGAACTGGACCGGGCTTGCACCCGGGGCGGACTCCCCCACCCCCCTTGGTACGCAACTGCCAAAGGAGCATACCTTCCTGTTGTTATCAAACTTCAGCATATATATAGGTTATTCATGTAGTTAATGCAGATGGGCTTAAAAATGGTTTAGACACGTTGCTGGTGGAAATGTCCATTGTCTGCTATTGAGACATATTGGGGGAAGCCATTGCATGCCCTGGGATTGGTAGCATGGAATATTGCTACTATTTGGGTTTCTGCCAGGTACTTGTGACCTAGATTGGCTACAGTTGGCCACAGTATACTGGGCTAGATGGGTCATTTGTCTGACCCAGTATGGCTATTCTTTTGTTCTTATGCAATATGATATATTGTTATTACTTTTGCTTGTTGTAACATTTTTTATATATATTTGTTTTAATATTTAAATATTTATTAAAGATTTTGTAAGACAAGAAATACACGCAATTCAGCATTCAACAGAAACATCAAATGCAGATGAAACAGCAAATACAGAAAAAAAAGGCACACCAACCGTACAATTTTCTCCCACATAACCCCCTTCCCCCCTATCCCCCCACACCCATGAACCACTGCTGTCCAAAAGGGACCAATGATCACACAATCCCACCAAATATGTAGAAAAGACCCCACATTCATACCACATCTCCAACATTGATCAGACACTCCTGGGAACATTCTATGCAGTCGTTCCGGGGGTATAATACCACCTAGATAGGACCTTATAGGCATTCTTTTGAACCAATGCACACGAAGAAGCCTTAAACACCTCCTTACAAATAACCCCCCCATTCTTTAGTGGTTAACTGCGACTCCAAATCCCCCTCCCAGTGCTTTTGAAAGGAGAAATGAGTGGGCGAATGACCTCTCCACTGAGAGCGGTCTAGGAACCTTCTGCAGAAGCAACCACAAATTCTCCAAGTGTTCCCGTTTGAGTGGAGACTGGGAACCCCAGCCCTGAGCCTGCATAAAATGTCTAATCTGGAAATAGGCCAAATAGTCCCCATCAAGCAAATCAAATTTCTTCTGGCATGGCAAAAGAAAGGATCCCAGAAGTCCCCAAAAAGTCTCTAAAGACATGCAACCCTTTCTGAGACCACCGATTAAAAACACGATTGTCCCTGCCCACTGGGAATTGGGGCTCCGCTTGTATATATATGATGAAAATCTCAATAAAATGTTTTTCAGAAAAAAACGTGCGGAACATGGGCACACTCCCATTTATATGAGTCCCTGTTGGCATCCATATTGAGTTAAGCTGGTGTTCTGTAATGAAATTTGGGCACCTAGATGCCATTGTACAATAGGCTTTCACAGTACAGCATTGGGGGCACCTAAATGGAGATGCCCACTTATATAGTTCTACTAGCTGATGCCCCGGCGTTGCACGGGTATTTAATTATAGCAATAACACAGTAAATGGATTGAAATAAAGATACTTTATAGTGGTGAATGAAATTATTTTTTTACAGCTTTATAAAAAGTACAATAATCAAATTATAATGTGAAATATTTGACAAAATGAATACAATACAACTAACACAAAACTTGATTATAAACAACAATTTTAGTTTCACCTCCAGGAGCAAGAACATATAAATTCTTGGGTGAACCCACCCTTGATCAAGCAACATAGAGTTGTCCATGGGAAAAACAGGGGGATCTTAAATCCACTCCACAGTATGTAATAGTCTGTCCCTGTGATTTGCTGATTGTGATAGAGAATGCAAGTCTCACTGGAATTTGCAATCTCTTAAACTGAAAAGGAAGATCTGTTGGAATAAGTGGCATCCAAAAGTTTCAGTATTGATTTAAACAACTCAATATGTGGAAACTCAGGTTGAAAAGAAACTCCATGCAGTTTGTTCCCGGTTCAGAATGGAACCTGTGTTCCTAGTTCAGGATATGTGAGTACTCATGTAATGTAATAACATTATGAACAGGGGTGCATGAAGGAAACAGTTACAAACACAGTTAGAACATACAAACTCTATATGTATGGTGTCCGTGGTAGAATAGAAACGATGTCCCTAGTGGTTATAGTGTCATAGAAAGTGTTTTATAGTTGGAATTACTGTGAGAATGGCAGCTTTTTACATTTTTTTCCATTGACATGAATGGGTGAAATCTGATTTTCTGTTTGTAGCTCCGCCCACGTGTGCAGGTGGGCAGCGAGACCCCCAGAACATATCACCCCAGGTAGTGAGGGATCTGCATACCAAGTTACGTTCAAATCGGGCAAGTCGTTTTTGAATTACTGTGAGAATGGCAGCTTTTTACATTTTTTCCATTGACATGAATGGGTGAAATCCGATTTTATGTTTGTAGCTCCGCCCACGTGTGCAGGTGGGCCACGAGACCCCCAGAACATATCACCCCAGGTAGTGAGGGATCTGCATACCAAGTTTCGTTCAAATCGGTCAAGCCGTTTTTGAAGTACTGTGAGAATGGCAGCTTTTTATTTTTTTTCCATTGACATGAATGGGTGAAATCCGATTTTATGTTTGTAGCTCCGCCCACGTGTGCAGGTGGGCCACGAGACCCCCAGAACATATCACCCCAGGTAGTGAGGGATCTGCATACCAAGTTTCGTTCAAATCGGTCAAGCCGTTTTTGAAGTACTGTGAGAATGGCAGCTTTTTACATTTTTTCCATTGACATGAATGGGTGAAATCCGATTTTATGTTTGTAGCTCCGCCCACGTGTGCAGGTGGGCCACGAGACCCCCAGAACATATCACCCCAGGTAGTGAGGGATCTGCATACCAAGTTTCGTTCAAATCGGTCAAGCCGTTTTTGAAGTACTGTGAGAATGGCAGCTTTTTATTTTTTTTTCCATTAACATGAATGGGTGAAATCTGATGTTCTGTTTGTAGCTCCGGCCACGTGTGCAGGTGGGCCACGAGACCCACAGACCATATCACCCCAGGTAGTGAGGGATCTGCATACCAAGTTGCGTTCAAATTGGTCAAGCCGTTTTTGAAGTACTGTGAGAATGGCAGCTTTTTACATTTTTTCCATTGACATGAATGGGTGAAATCTGATTTTATGTTTGTAGCTCCGCCCACGTGTGCAGGTGGGCCACGAGACCCCCAGAACATATCACCCCAGGTAGTGAGGGATCTGCATACCAAGTTTCGTTCAAATCGGTCAAGCCGTTTTTGAAGTACTGTGAGAATGGCAGCTTTTTATTTTTTTTCCATTGACATGAATGGGTGAAATCCGATTTTATGTTTGTAGCTCCGCCCACGTGTGCAGGTGGGCCACGAGACCCCCAGAACATATCACCCCAGGTAGTGAGGGATCTGCATACCAAGTTTCGTTCAAATCGGTCAAGCCGTTTTTGAAGTACTGTGAGAATGGCAGCTTTTTACATTTTTTCCATTGACATGAATGGGTGAAATCCGATTTTATGTTTGTAGCTCCGCCCACGTGTGCAGGTGGGCCACGAGACCCCCAGAACATATCACCCCAGGTAGTGAGGGATCTGCATACCAAGTTTCGTTCAAATCGGTCAAGCCGTTTTTGAAGTACTGTGAGAATGGCAGCTTTTTATTTTTTTTCCATTAACATGAATGGGTGAAATCTGATGTTCTGTTTGTAGCTCCGGCCACGTGTGCAGGTGGGCCACGAGACCCACAGACCATATCACCCCAGGTAGTGAGGGATCTGCATACCAAGTTGCGTTCAAATTGGTCAAGCCGTTTTTGAAGTACTGTGAGAATGGCAGCTTTTTACTTTTTTTCCATTGACATGAATGGGTGAAATATGATGTTCTGTTTGTAGCTCCGCCCACGTGTGCAGGAGGGCCACGAGACCTCCAGAACATATCACCCCAGGTAGTGAGGGATCTGCATACCAAGTTTCGGGCAAATCGGGCAAGCCGTTTATGCGTTGTCAGCTTTTTACAGTTTTGTCATTGACATGAATGGGTGAAATCTGATTTTCAGTTAGTAGATCCGCCCACGTGTGCAGGTGGGATGCGAGACCCCCAGAACATATCACCCCAGGTAGTGAGGGATCTGCATACCAAGTTTCGTTCAAATCGGGCAAGCCGTTTTTGCGTTGGCAGCTTTTTACATTTTTTCCATTGACATGAATGGGTGAAATCTGATTTTCTGTTTGTAGCTCCGCCCACGTGTGCAGGTGGGCCGCTAGACCCCCAGAACATATCACCCCAGGTAGTGAGGGATCAGCATACCAAGTTTTGTTCACATCGGGCAAGCCGGTTTTGCGTGATCGCGGCACATACATACATACACACATACATACCTCCGATTTTATATATATAGATAACACTACACCTAGTTTAAGAGGGCAAGTAGGCAGTTACTCAAGTATTTTATTAAGTCAAGTGGAAGGGCATTTTCAAAAGAACATCCAAGTTGAAATTACAAGGGGTCTTCAAAAGGTTTCCGCACTTCCATATTTTCACGGGAAATGGTTGTGGGAGGAGAAGTGGTAAGAGGGTGTCTTGTAGAATGTCATGTGACTAGTCAGTCAGGCAACAGTGATGTAATTTGCTTTTGAGAAATTTAATAGTGTTAGAAAAATAAAAGTGCAGAAACTTTTTTGAAGAACCTTCATATGTGAGAAGGATGTCCATCCCAAGCAACCATTTTACAAATGGAACCATTTAAATTATAAATGGGAAAAACAAGGCAAAGGGATGTCTCTCTGGCAGCATTCATATGAAAATGGCCACACATACTGTATATCCTTACAGGCCAGTGGAATAGTCTAGTGGTTAATGCAGTGGCTGGTAAACCAAAGGACATAGGTCAAGATCCCCCTAGTAGCTTTTATTTATTTATTTTAGTTAAATGCAATCTCTCCAGAAACAGAAAAATACCTACTGTATCTGAATGTACACCACTTCAATAGCTTTTAGACTTAAACACTAAATATTGTAAGGATTGATCTCTTTAGATGTCCCTTTAAACATACACATCCAGGGTAGGAGGGTGGGAGAGGGGGTATGTTTTGGAGTTGGTATAAAGGGTATGTATTGATTGGTCTTGAAGATATTTATTTACTGTTTAATAGTTGGAAGGATGGGGGAAATAATTTTCCTTTTTATAAATTATTGTAAGTTTAGTGTGCTTTAATTTTAATATTATATGCAAGAGTATTAATTATTGTGCACATCTGTAATTTAAAAATTGAATAAAGAATTAAAAAAAAAAGCTTTCAGACTTGCATATGTCATATCTTTAGATTTATTTATTTGATTTATTAAAAAATTTATATACCGCATAAAAACTATGTGGTTTACAAAATTATATGCATACATATTAAAAATGCTAAATATGTTTTGACAAGACAAATACAATAAAGCAGTAGGTATTTTTCTGTTCTTATAGGTAGCCCCAGAAAAAAAAATAATAACATTACAGTAGGAGATGAACCTGCATCCTTTGGTTTATAGTCTACTACACTAACCACCAGGCTACTCCTTTGAGCCACTTGCTGCTTTGTTCAGAATGGCCACAATACCTGCAGTTGACATACAGCCTAGTATTCCTTTCATTTAATTTTTAAACCATTGGTGTTGAGCAGGATAATTGCACACATGCGTACTTATAGCTTTCTAGGGTTGTAAAATGAAAATGGAAAAAAATAATGATGCAAAATATTTTCATAAAATCCAAAATCTTATTTTTTATTAGATATCAATATTAGATCATAAGAGTACGCAATTAATTTTATTAGCAAATCAATTGAGTATCTTTTGCATCAGAGAATTATTACAGAAGCCAAAAGCTGGCCTTGCTCGTAATAATTCCAACTTTTTACCAGTTACACGTCCATATATATCCTAAATGACGACATTCCTTCGTTACAATCCATCTGCAGTCTAATTGGTTCACATTATTTATTCCCATATAAGGCTAGCTTCATATAGGCGTGTCACAAATTACATTCTTATATCTAAAAAAGTTACATTCTCACATTAAGCTTACATATTTTATAAAAAGAAGAAATACATAGATCAATATTATAATACACTTACAAAACTCCTCAGATTTTATATTCTTTCCTGTAAATGTCAGTGTTCTTTTCTATTCTGAGATCTCTGTCTCACAAAGACTGAACAAAGAAAAGATGGAAAGGAGCAGGTACCCCTCCCATCAAGGTTCTACGTAGAAAAAAGTTGCTCTCCAATGAAGTAGAAAAAGTTGCTCAAGGTCAGAGGTCAAACACCATCTGTTGCCTTATCAGGATCTCTTCAGGATTTCAGATATATGAAGATCAAAATAAACTATATTCCTAATCTATATGTTGTTAACATATTACCTATAACTACCTAAGTAAATTTCTATTATATAATTTTTCCTAACTTTCTGATAGCTAACTTTGGATCAATTCATACCATGATACACATATGGTTTAGATTTGTCCTTAGCAAACTCAAGTCATGGTAAACCTAGGACCCCCTGGTATGTGGATACCAGGTCAAAAGCCAACTCCTATCTGCCTACATTTCCCTGAGGATTGGCCTAGTTCAGGCTGGTCACTCTAACACAAAGAAACTCTATAAGAAACTTAATCTTCTCATCTGGAGTACATTTGATATGGTAGTCATCAATCACAAAAATGTCTTAGCTTGCCTCCCTATATCCGTCAAGCACATGACATATATCAAATCCATATGGTAACTTAAAGTCCCTGTTTTTAAACTTTTTGTATCTCTGAATTAAACCATTTATATCACCACATATCACATTCAGGGGCCCCAAACACTCATAATTTCATTCATATCTTGGCCATTCATACTTCATACATTTTATATCTCAGTTTGGAATATGGAGTCTAATATGCTCTTCCTAACTGGCCTAAGCACATCTGTTATCAATTAGAACCACGAGGCTAAAGGCGGGAAGCTGAACAAAGAACAGAAACTATTCACTGGCACAAGATGGTGGCTGAAGACAGGACAGTTATAGTACACACAAAGAACCTAAACTGGACTCCATGTAATCATGTAATCATGATTTCCACCATGATTTAGCTCAACAGCAAAGTACACAAGAAAACACCATTCTTTTCCTTATATTAATCTTTAGTGTGTTTTTTCTTCTGGCCTTAGCTACATTATATTTAAATTTTTATTCACCTGTTTTTCCGTACGCTTCTATTTGGGCGCGGTCCTTAACTAACACAGATGTTTGTCTAACTAGAATTACCCAGAATCATACGAAAAACTGGCGCTACAAAAATACTGCACTATCATGCTTCTGACATCCATTCCAATATCGTCCCATAAACAGCGCTAGCCATGAGCCACGAGCCACAACAGTGTGTGTGTGTGTGTGTGGGGGGGGGGGGGGGTAAGGAGGGGCTAAGCCTTAATCCATCCAGCGGTCAGCTGCTCATTCAGGGCGTCTTTTTATAACTTGGATGTGACTAAAACAAATCTAGATAAAAACATCCTTCTTAAGATATGGATGTTTCTTCCGATTCGAAAATTGCTGTTGAACATCCAACTTGTGAGCCCTCCCTAGTCTCACTCAGAACATGCCCCCTTGCATTCTGGACAAAGTGCGATGTGAAACATCCAAATTCTGACATTCTAAACTTGGGATTTGGATGTTTATAAAGACATTTTAAGGTGTCCATCTGATTTGAAAATGAGCCCCATAGGCACCTCTGTGTTGTTATAAAATAATAGTGAGAGTAGCGGAAATCACACTAACATTTCAGGTGTAGACACGTGTGTATGAATTATGAAAGAAAGTATGTAGGATGGTGCATTTTATAATCTTTATGCATATTTACAAACTGTGTTCATGCTCTGCTCAAACTCAAGACCTGGTTTTGATGCTGGCAAAGTATGCATACCATTGTGTTTTGGTGCTTACTGTTATGCTGGTCAGTATTTTATAAGAGCCCTTTTATATGTGTGGGCATCCCTCCTGCTGCAGACAGTGCGGTGGAGGGGGGTTTGGGGGTGGGTGGGCGGTGGGAGGGAGTGGGCAGGAGTGGGCATCCCCCTGAACGATTGCAGCAGGAGGGAGCCCAACCCCTCCTTCCGGGCCCCCCCAACGAATACCCCCACCCCTCCCTGATGATCACCAGCAGGAGGGTCCCCAATCCCTCCTGTCAGATCTCCCCAATGAAACCTCCACCCCTCCCGGAAGATTGCCAGCAGGAGGGTGCCCAATCCCTTCTGCTGGACCCCCCAATGAAACCCTCTCCCCAGAACCCCCCAATGGAAACCCACAAACCTCCCTACCTAGAACCCCACTGGGCTCACCTTGAAAGGTGGCCCGGCCGGCTGGGACTTTCATATATTAGAATTATTAATGTGATTAAAGTTCACTTTGTAAACCCAGAGCACACCTGCTGGAGTTTAACAATCTACTATAATAAAATGCTAAGCGCATGCGCACTCTTACCCTGATCTGTCGGGCTGTGGCCGGCAAGAGTGTGCATGCGCGCTTACCACGCATCTCTCTCTCTCTCTCGCTCCAGAACACTTGAAATTACCTGACAAAGTTCATTTTTTAGCTCAAAACCGCTGCCGTGGCTCCTCTCTCGAACCGCACCAGCATCGGAGAAGACTTCCGACTCAGGTGGGGATTGAGAGAGGAGCCACGACGGCGGCTTTGAACTAAAAAAATAAAATTCTCAAAATCACTAAGGGAGCTGTTAGCCTTAAAGCAGCTGCCTCTTTCAGTGGAACTTGCGGATCTGTACTGCACAAGCTACTCCAGCTGTGCTGTCATCCTAGGCATGACCCCGTAGCGCGAGCCGGCCCCTTGCACTTGCAGCTCAGGCACCACACAAGCCACGGCGGGGGCGAAGTAATCCTACTGAGCGTGCAAGTGTGCAACCCGGTCCCCACACCTGCCTACCCCCTCCCCCCCAACACAGCGCTCGAGCCGGTCCTCGGCTCTTGCCAACTCGTCAGATTTGCAGACACCATGGCAACGGCGCGGGGAGGAGAGACGACACTGAGCTGTAACAACAATAGATATGGCCTCGCTCATTGGGCCTTCCGCCTCCGCAGCTCCAATTAATAATAATAAAAAAAAAAGTTTCAGAAGGTGCAGTGCTAGAGAGATGACAACCCAAATTAAAGGTGAACGCTTTTTACATCTCTTGAGCGGGCCGAGGTATTTTTACCTGTCGCAGGATTCACCATGTGTATAAAAAAACCAAAAAAACCAAAACCTAAGCAAGAACACCTGGGCAGGAGGGATCCCCAGATTCTAAAACCCAACCAACAATTTACTCTGGGGGGGAGACATAAGGGGGCCACGGAGAGACGGTCAGGCATGGCACAATAGAAAAATACAGGCAGGGGGCCAAGGAGAAAGACAGAGAGACATACAGAAAGAAAGACAGGAGGCAAGGGAGAGAGACAGACAGAGAGAAAGGGGGCCAAGGAGAGAGACAGAGAGAAAGAAAGACAAACAGACGGGGCCAGAGAGACAGACAGAGAAAAGACAGACAGACAGCAGCCAAGCAGAGAGAGAGGCAAAGAAAAACATACAGTCAGCCAGCATCCAACGAGAGAGAGAAAGAGAGAAACCCTCCCCCCCCAGACAGAAAGACAGCAGCCAAGGAGAAAGAGACAAAGAAAAAATAACCAGACAGACAGATAGCGGCCAAGGAGAGAGAGAGAGAAAGAAAGAATGACAGACAGACATCTATTCTAGCTCCCGTTAATGTAATGAGCTTAAAGACTAGTACCACTATAAAGTATGTTTAGTCATTTTGCATAAAAAGGAGAAAAGGAAACAGGACCATCTGATGCAATCCCAAGTAGCTACTACTTCTCATTTCTAAAGCACTATCACTGCATGACAGACCTCATAATCTATTCAAGACAGGCAAACAGGACAAATAAGAAATTAGGGGTCTAATTTATTGTGGGAATGATTAAAATAACCTAAGTGAAAAGGGGTTAAGTGTTAAAAGCAGCCTTAAAACATTGGGCTTTTAGCCTGGATTTGTATAGTGCCAGAGGCAGAGCACAATGTACTGATTTAGGAATTCTATTCCAGGCTACGGCCCTGCAAGATGGAAGGAAAAGAGTCTTGAGTTGGTGGAGAAAATACAGATAAGAGGAATTCCCGGGGAAGGGGACTGGAAGAGATAAGAGAGAACAGATATTGAGAAGCTGTAGAATAAACGTACTTGTAAGTCAGTATGAGAAGTTTGAACTGTATATGGAAATGGATAGGGAGACAATTGAATGACTTGACTGGAGGAGATAAGTGAGTGCAGTGACACTGGCAGATCAGTTGTGTAGCAGAATTTTGAACAGCTTGAAGGAGAACAAGAGGGGAGACCAGAGAGGGGTAGATTGCAGTAGTCTAAGCAGAAAGTGAAGTCAAAAATAACTCCAAGGTCATCTAAGGATTGGCCAGAAGTGTGCATATTTTTCTCATGTGAACGACATGTTCTAAAAAAAATCTGTTTTTTCTTTGTGTGGGCAACAAGTTCTAAACTCCAACAATTTTCCAAGTATTTGCAAGTAGTTTTGTGAGCGACCATGAAAAATCTGTCAGCGACGCTCCTAGAATGTATGAGCAATTGTACACATGCTCAGCTTAGAGGGAATATAGGTCATGAGCTGAGGAAACAGGAAGGATGAGATTGTTATGCACAGAAAAAAGGCATGGGGGAAGAGGAGAGGTGAGTATAGGAGGAAAGATAAGAAGCTCAGTCTACTGTTGTACTAGCTATTCCAGAACTGCAGTGATATTTGCAGTGAAATACTCAAAAGTATAATGATGAAGGCTATGAGCCTCAATTCTAATTATCATGCATAGCTTGCACAAAACATAAATAATTTTAACCTTTGTTTGAAGAGCAAAGTCAGGAAATGCTAATCTGTAAGGATACTGCTTCCTCTCTCTAACTGTAATGCTGAGACCTGGTTTGGTGCTTGTTCTTATTTTCTAGCCTTTCAAACCTAAGTCATTCTTTGCAAAACAATTGATTTCATTATGTTTTGTATATTTTAGTAAAAATAAACTCCCTAAAACTTTTTTTTTTCAAATTGAATTATGTAATGACATTATGCATGGCATCTGCTTGTGTTGCAGAGTGTACTGGAAGTGGAAGAATATGTGAGAATGAAAGCCTTGAAAACTTGGAAATATAAGAACTAATTAAGTTTGGCAAGCTCTGAAAGACCAATAAGCCCAGAACTTGGCTGAAGTCTGGTAAACTCTTCTCAGAAAAAGAGGCACTTTGATTAAAGCCGTCTGGCACCAATTAGGTTTTTAAAAAAGCATTAATTTGTTTGCGATTTAGTTTAATGTATTCATCTAAATTCAAAATCACAGTTCTGGATAAACAAAATCATTTCATGTTTTCATTTAATGGGTCTTCAAGGTGTTCCTCAGTATCTTTTAGATTAGAAAAGTGTCATATGCAAAGATGAATTAGTGCTGATGGGAAGATTAGGTTCTTACCTCAAAAATCTTCTTTCTAGTAGAAAGGCATATGATTCTTGAACCAGTGGGTTATTCTCCTCTAGCTGCGAGTTGTGTAGAAGGCATCATCTACATTTTGTTCTCTCTCAGCTCCACCTCCTGCATCACTGGGTGGTGCTCTAGCTCCTCAGTTTATACCAAAGCAGTTGACTTTCACTATTAGAGGAGAAATAAAACTGCAGGATATAGGGAAACTCTCCGACCAAGCCAATTGTGCTCTGCTCTGCAACGATTAAAATACAAGCAATCAATGCCAATAGGAACATAACTTAAAACAAGATGGAAACAAACAAGCTACCTATCTGAGTGCACCCAGCACTAACACTTATATAGCTCTCAAAGTCTCTCACATGCCTTTTCCCAATACAGTTAACTCATTATTCTTCTGGCCTGTCTGGCAGGAGAAAACCAAACAGATGGACATATATACCTGTCTGAGACAGTAAGCAGGCAAAATGAAATGTACTATTACAATTATTTATTATTTCTATAGCGCTACCAGACACATGCAGTGCTGTACATCAAACACACAAGAGACGTCCCTGCTCAAAAGAGCTTAAAATCTAATTATGAAAGACATATTGGACAAAAATGGTGACTAAATATATGCTGCTCATGTAGGAAAATATAAAGGGAGAATAGGTAGAGAAGGTAGGGGCTATAGAAGGAATGACAAACAGATGTGGTGCTTTATAAATTGGTAGGTTAAATGCAATTTCAAAAAAGTGGGCCTTCAGCCTAGATTTGCATACCGCCAGAGACGGATCCCAATGTACCGAGTCAGGCAGGTTGTTCCAGGCATATGGCACGGAGGCAGAAGAAACAGAGTTGGAAGAGGCAGAAGAAACAGAGTTGGGAGTTGGCTGCAGAGGAGAAGGGTACAGTCAAGAGAGACATACCCATTGAACAGAGTTCCTGGGGCAGAGTGTAGGGAGAGATAAAAGAGGAGAGATATTGAAGAACTGCAAAGTAAATGCATTTGTATGTCAGTAAGAGGAGTTCAAACTGTATGTGGAAGCAGATAAGGAGCCAATGAAGTGCTTGAAGAGGGTGGTAATGTGAGCATAATAACCTTGGTGGAATATGAGGTGCGCAGCAGAATTCTGAAGAGATTGAAGGAGAGAGAGATGACTTAGCTGAAGGTCTGCGAGAAGCAAATTGCAGTAATGTAGGCAAGAGGTGAAGAGAGCTATTTCTATAGAAAGAAATGACAAATTTTGATGGTCTGTTGGATATACGAAGAGAAGGAAAGAGATGAGTCAAAGATAACCCTGAGTTTTTGGGCCAATGAGACAGAGAGGATGAGAGTGTTATCTACTGAAATAGAAAAAGGAAAAAGGGGAGAGGCAGGTTTAGGAGGAAAATAAGGAGTCCAGTCTTGGCCATGTTTAATTTTAGATGGCGGTGAGACATCCAGGTAGCAATGTCAGACAGGCAGGCTGAGGCTCGGGTCTGGATTCCTGTAAAATATTGCGCGTAGAGAGGTAGATCTGTGACTAGTCAGCATAGAGATGGTAGCAGAAGCTGTGGGAGGAGATCAGAGCATAGATGGAAAAAAAAAGAGGTCCCAGGACTGAGCCCTAAGGTACACTGATAGCAGAATGGCTGCAGAGGAGGATCCTCTGGAGCATACACTAAAAGTGCGATGGAAAAGATAGAAAGAAAACCATGAGATAACAGAACTTTGGAATCCAAGCAAGGACAGTGTATTGATGAGTAGGTGATGATTTACAGTGTCAAACACTGCAGATAGAGCTAGAAGGATGAGGATGGAATAGAGGTCTTTGGATTTGGCCAGGAGCAGGTAATTGGAAAGTTTCCAAAATCTGACAGAGCAGACCTTCAAGACTTGTATGTCTTTCTACTAGAAAAAGGATTATTGAAGTAAGAACCTAATCTTCCCTTCTAGTACATAAGGTATATGAGTCTTGAACCAGTGGGATGTACCAAAGAAGTCCCCTGGGTCTAGAGTGAGACAGATGTGCCTGCTGTCAGCACTAAGGACCCAAAATGGGTGTCATTCATGCTGCTACATCCACCCTGTAAACTTCATGAAAGTATGGAGGATGAATCATGTAGTTGCCCTACAGATTTCTTTAGGTGGAACCAGGGCCGGACTAATGAATAGGCCCAGTAGGCATGTGCTTAGGGCCTGAAACTGTGAGGGGGGCCCGCCGAGGGAGGACAACTCATCTTGCCATTTTTTAAAACAGCAAAGGCCCACCCCCGGCATCGATGGCAACAGCCCCCTCCTGGCATCAGTGGTAATGGGCCCCCCCTTGACGGCAATGTGGCAGACTCTGTTACATGAAGGTCCCACAATGACTGCGTCTGCCAGTGCATCCCCCTCTGACGTCACTTACTTGCTCTGAAAAAAGTTATGTTGGAGGGGGATGGACTGGCAGACGCAGTCATTGCGAGAACTTCCTGTAACAGATCTGGCCACATTGCCATTGATGGGGGCCTGTTGCCGTTGATGCAGGGGAGGGGGCGTTACCGTGAGCTGTTCTAATTTTGCTTTCGGGCTGCCTTTTGCAAAGGAGCATAGAAGGCAGAGCCGGCAGCTGCATGTTTAGAGGGGGGAGAGAGAAAGGAGTATGGAAGGGTGATGGCAGGAGAGAAAGAAGGCAGGGTGATATGGAAGGGTGGTGGGAAGGATGATATGGAAGGGTGGTAGAGGTAGAGAAAGGGGCCTGGGTGGTATGGAAGGGTTGTGAGAAGGATGGTATGGAAGGGTGGTGGAGGGAGAGAAAGGGGTAGGGTGGTATGGAAAGGTTGTGAGAAGGATGGTATAGATGGTATAGATGGGTGGTGGAAGAAGAGAAAGGGGCAGGGTGGTATGGAAGGATTGTGAGAAGGATGGTATGGAAGAGTGGTGGAGGAAGAGAAAGGGGGCAGGGTGGTATGGAAGGGTGGTGGGACAGCGTGGTATAGAAGGGTTGTGGAGAGAGAGAAAGGGGGCAGATGCTGATGGAATTGGTGTGCAAGGAAAGGGAATAGAGACATAAGGGGGAAGGATATTGGATGGAATTGGGTTGGAGGGAAAGAAAGGGGCAGATGCTGATGGAATTGGTGTGCAGGGAAAGGGGAGAGACATAAGGAGGAAGGATACTGGATGCAATTAGGTTGGAGTGAAAGAAAGGGGGCAGATGCTGATGGAAGTGGGGTGAAGGGAGAGGAGAGAGTGTAATGCCAGACCATAGGGATATAAGAACATAAGAAGTTGCCTCCGCTGAGGCAGACCATAGGTCCATCCTGCTCAGCGGCAGGGTGGGGCAGGGGGCCTAGTATACTTGTATGCTTAGGGGCCCTTGACGAATTAATCCTGCCGAGGGTAGAACTGCCTGGGACTCTGCCCTTGAGGAAGCCACATTCCTTGTAGAGTGTGCTGTTAAAGAAACTGGTTGTATACCACTCCAGATATATACTGATGAAATAGCCATATGAATCCATCTTGAAATGGGAGCCAGTCTCCCCAGATGGCTAGGACTCGTTAGAACAAAGAAATGATATGAAAGTCGAAAATCATTTGTCACCATGAAATAACAGAAAAGGACTCTCCTGACACCTAAGACAAATTTGAATATTCTTTGACAGGAAACAATTCCAACTTTTGGTATAATCTCTTATCCTTGGACTAATAGACTACTGCAACATATTATACCTCCCCTGCCCAGCGGCCATGATAAAACAACTACAAACAATACAAAATACAGCCCTAAGACTCAACTACTCATTGAAAAAATATGACCACATCACAGAGGCATACAACGACTCACACTGGCAACAGTACACTTCAAATTCTATTGCCTACTATTCAAAGCTATTAATGGAGACAGCCCAGCCTACTGGAACAACCGACTAATTCAAGCCACCTCAACCAGACACAGAAGAACCCACTCACTATTCACACACCCACCAACCAAAAATGTCAAACGAAGAAAACTTTATGACAACCTAATGGCCACCAGAGCAGCAAAACTAGACAGACAAATCACCAATCTTCTGTCTTCGACCACAGACTACAAAACCTTAAAAAAAGAAACAAAAACTATAAAAAAATACATAAAACCTATCTAACATGACCAGTTCCTTCCCAAGCTCCATCTACTACACTGTCTACTCCTATCAAATATAAAATGTTCTAATTATCCAACACGTATTACCTTAATTTCTCGACAATTCTTATGTATTCCACCTATATATCTTGTAACTTCATGGCAATTCTTATGTAATCTGCCTTGAACCGCAAGGTAATGGCGTAATAGAAATCACTAATGTAATGTAATCCAGCAATGCAAAAATGTCTTTTCTCTTTGAATCTATGGTATGGAAAATAAGTAGCCTGACTTCCTGATTTCTGTGGAAGACCGAAACCACGTATGGTAGAAAAGGAGGGTACCATCTGCAGTGAGACCCCAGCCTCCATAAATCAGAGGAAAGAATCTCTGCACAACAGAGCCTACAGCTCTGAGACCCTTCTTGCTGAGTTGATAACTAGAAAAAACACTTTAACAGTAAGGTCCATCATTGATGCCTATTATAAGGGCTCATACAGGTCCTTATTGAGTGCATGCAAAACAATGTTAAGAATCAAAGTGGGAAAACGGTTGTCTCACCCTTCAAAAATCTGGTTATATCAGAATGAGAGATCAAATAAACTTTCTCCACTCAAGCTCTAAAGCACGAGAGGCCTGCCACATGCACTTTGAGGGAACTAACCGCTAGACGTTTCTCAATGCCATCCTGAAGAAATGCCAGGACTACTGACATTGTAGCTCTAACAGCACCACATTCTGCTTATCATACTAATGATAAAATATTTTCCAAGCCTTGGCATAGGCTGCAACAGTTGCCGGTTTCTTAGCTCAAGTGACCCTTCTGTGCTAGGGCTGTGCACTCAGGAGCCATGTCGTAAGCCCAAAATGTTCCAGATCCTCCATGGCAACTGGATTCTGTGAGAGAAGAGTTGGATGAAGTGGCAGTTTGACGACACTTGTCTCTGCAGCCAAACCAGATCTGCGTATATGACCTGGCGATTCCATCAAGAAAAGAGCTGAGCCTGCAGGCTGTGAGAGTGAGGGCATTTTCATGTTGTGGTTCAGAGAGTAGAATAGACTCACGTCTTACATTAAACATCAAAAAAATCTGGATGCCTTTAAGAAACTGTTGAAAAGACATCTGTTTTGTTGTATGAAATACACCGTATGAGATGTTGGTTGGTGAAAATCTGAGTTGTATTAGGTTGCTTGAGATTGATTCTTGGTATAGGAAAAGTGATTGTACAGATATCAGTGTAATGTGTGCAATACCTACTGTTCTTTCTTTTGTATGACACTTTTTTGATTAAAAATCAATAAAGAATTTTAAAAAAAAGTGATTGATATTGCTATTATTGTCAAGCTGGCATTTTAATTTGATTTTATGCTGAATATGATGTATATTGGGTTTTTTTTGTTTGTTTTTGTAAGATGTCTGAAATGTCTGTGAAGTACTATTATGTGTGTGCTGTACTTTGCCTTGAAAAAAGGCGGATTATAAATAAACAAACCATAAACCAGCACTGTTGACGTGGCCAATCTGGAGCCACCAGAATTACTAACCCCAAGTGGCTGTTAATCTTAGAATGACCTGGCCTATCATGGGCCACAGGGGAAACATGTACAGCAGTCCTATCTCTGGCCAAAGCTGTACTAGAGTGTCCCTGCCATCGCTTTCGGATTAGAATCTTCAGCTGAAGAAACAAGGGACTTTGTTGGGGGGCTGCTGATGACATTAGATCAAACTTCAGATGTCTTCATTGATGTACAACACTTGCAAAGGCTTTCTGAAACAAAGACCATTCCCCCGAGTCCAGGGTCTTCTGGCATAATACTTGTGAGATAACTAATCAGCACACATCAGAACATTCAAATGACATAGATGTGATGCTAATGCTTTTCTACAATACAACTTATCATATAGCCGAGGGGCCAAGTATAGATATTAGAGGGGGACAAGATGGGTGGTACGAAGAAATAGATGAGAATTTGAACTGAAGACAAGTTTAAACAGTTTAACAAGATATAAGAAACTGATTTCATTTACAGTGTGTAGCAAGGTAGTCCTGGTGCAGAATGAGTGTATAGTTAATCATCCTATGCATTAAAGGCTTGGGTAAAGAGCTAGGCTTTCACCTTCTTCCTGAAGTAGAGGTAGTCTGGAGTTAGATGTAGCCCTCTGGTAGTAAATTTCAGAGAGTGGGGGCTACTCCTGAGAAGGATTGCTGGCAAGTATCACATCGTACAATTTATTTTGATGAGAGTATGCATAGTGAAGCTCCTTGAGAGGATCACAGAAGTATTTAAAGGATTAGCTTATTCTTTTAAGTACTGTGGCCCATTTTGTCTGAGAACCTTGAAAATGAAACATAGAGTTTTACATTTCGCCTTGTAAGGTACTGGTATCCAGTGTAGTTTTTGCAGGAAGGGTGTAATGTGGTCACAAAACAAAACAACAAAATCCATCAAGAAAATTCCACAGGAGAAACAAGGGAAACCAGCAACTGTGGAACCGATGCTCTTGATGAAAATTTTATTCAGAAAATCTTCATATACAAGGTGGCTTTGGCTCAAGGCATCTGGAAGTGCGTGGATGTCACTGTGATGACATTATGACATCATGTGCATGCTTGATGTCATCCACACGCGAAGGCCCTCCAGACAGGCCCTGAGACGCCAGAAGGGGGTGCCAGTAGAAAAGAGGGCAGGAGAGGAGAGGTGCTGGCACTGCTTATTGTCTACAGGACGTGCCTCTCGCCACAAGAGCATGTTCTGTAGGCAGTGAGACAAACCCATGGACAGCTTTGTCCTTGTGGTCAATAAAAACAGAACACGGTCCCTGATCAGGAGAGCTGACCAGGTAAGGAATAGGGATATAGAAATGGCTGACTACCCCTCAGACTGTGAGATAGAGAAAGAAAGGTATGAGCCTAAGAATAGTCTGCAGAAAACACCATACCAGTTTAAATATGATAAAAAGCCTGCTAGGACTTTTACTATGAAGTAGAAACCTGGTCCTGCAGGGTATTCACAGTATCGTCAGCCTAGGAAAAACCAGGTTCCTCTCCCAAGGGATTTTCAGCCCAACCCCCCTCCTAGGAGAGAGGGGTGGGACTATGACACGCTTAAAAACAGAGCCCTGAACCACAGTAAGGAAGAGACAGGGGAATCAAAGCAGAGGCACCAACAGGCGCATGCCCAAGAAGGTGAGGAGAGGAGTCTCTCTCCTCAACCTCCAAGCAGAGAGGACATAGAAATGGCAGAAGACTTGCCTAACCAGAGACTCACTGCTGAGAGCTTGGCAGGAGAGGAGGCAATGGATATTTTTGACTTACCTCCAGATGCCAGCTGGGAGCAGGATATAATGGAGGTTAGTTTCTAAGCTAAGGAAAGGATAGAACTTGCCTTTCTAATATCAAGCCTTTCTTTTTGGTTACTGTGTGCTTGATAACTCTCTGCAAGCAGGGGTCAGGTGACCTTGATTAAACAGAGAAAGAAAATGCCTATCCATTTTCTTGTTTTCTCCGTCTTTTGTTTGCTGAGAAGCTGTAAATTTAAACTTGTGAAGTTTCTTTGATAAAGCCTCTGCAACAATAGTAACTTATCTGAAGCACCCTGCTGTGCTACGTCCATAGGAAAGCTCAGCTGTTGCTGATAAGCCCTGTACCATCTGGAGCTCTGAATGGAGCAAGGGCTGAAAGCTGGACACTATACCTCACAAGTTAAGCTGGGGACTTTTGACTTTATTGCCTATGTTTTGCTACTATGATTGCTTTCCATGTTTTGCAGTTTTCTTTTCATGTATGAATTTATTTTTATGGCATTTCTACTTACCTTAACCCTGATGAAGACGACAGAGAAAGTCCAGGGGAATTATACTGCCTGCCATACTTGAACTTTGGAGCATTACTGCCAACTGTGTGAACCAGTTTTGTTTTTGCCTGATTTATGAATTTCATGACTGTTGCTGATGGTGCTCAGCCCACTTACCAAATAAAGCCTAGAATTGTGAGTTTAACAATACCTGGACTGTGTCTCCCATTCTTGGTGAAGTTATCTCAGTGTGGCCTGGCAGATTAGGCAGAGGCCTTGGTCTATTTGACTTGAATGGCCTTCCTCTTTCCTGAGGAAGCCACGCCGACAGGTCAGAAGAAAATGCTGCTAAGTCCGCCTGAAGGTCTAGGCAGGGGCTAGCTGTCAGCTGGTGCCGGTGCCTCTCCTCCTCCCCAGTGTGATGTGGCTCACCTTAAATCTCAGGAGGCAAACTAGTGTGTTGTGGCACACAGTTTGCGATACACTGTTATAGTGGGTGATCAACATGGTGTAGTTTAATATTAGGAAAGGTGTTGAGAAGGCTCACTGAAAGGTTCTAGACTTTAAAAGAACTAAATATGTTCAGATGGAGGATTATTACATCAAGGAGTTGTCTGGATGGGAGCATCTGGAAGAAGTAAGAAATCAGTGGGCAAAACCAAAAAGAGCTATTGTAAGGGCATTTTGTAAGGAATCCATTTTGTAAGGAAAGTAAGTACATGTAAGAGGAAAAGAAGGCCACTTTGGTTAAGGGAAAAGAGATTAGCTTTCATAAACTACAAAAGATCGCAGAAAGAGGAAGACAGACAAAAATATCTGTAAAAGTTAAGAGAGGCTGGTCAGAAAGCAAAGATGCAAATGGAAGAAAAAATATCTCAAAGGTGAAGAGTAGGAATATGTAGAAGCTGATAACGAAAAGGCCAAATTGCTTAACAAATATTTCTGTTCTGTGTTCAAGGCTGAAGCGCCAGGAGTGAGACCACAGAAGGCAAACGTGAATAGGGATGGAGGAGTAATAGACCCTGATTGATTTTCAGAGGATTGTGTTCATGAGGAGCTGGCTAAAATAAAGGTAGATAAAGCGATGGGGCTGGTTGGTGTACATCCGAGGGTGCTGAATGAACTTAGGGAAGTTCTGGTGGCTCCACTGATTGACCTTTTCAATGCTTCTCTAGAGTTAGGAGTGGTACCGGAGGACTGGAGATGGGCAAATGTGGTCCCTCTCCACAAAAGTGGAAGTAAGGAAGAAGTAGGGAATTACAGGCCAGTATGTCTGACTTCTGTAGTAAGCAAATTAATGGAAACACTTTAAAAATAGAGAATGGTGAAGTTTCTGGAATCTGGTGGATTACAGGACCGAAGGCAACATAGATTCACTAGAGTCAGGTCTTGCCAGACAAATCTGATCAATTTCTTTTGACTGGTTGACCAGAGAATTGGGTAGAGGGAGTGCGCTATATGTGTTTTTAGATTTTAGCAAAGCCTTTGACAGTGTTCCACACAGGTATCTAATAAATATTTGAAGACGTCAAGGAAGCTGTGACATCCTGATTTGAAGGTCAAATAGAAGAATTCTTTTCAAAGGGGTTAAAGTCATTGCATGAAAAGTGTATGAAGTGTATAGAGCTATACTAAAAAAGAAAACAAGCATTTTTTGAAACTCTTTTCTTTCCTACTGAGGTAGATAAATTATTGAACGCCCCTCATACGTGGCATAAATGCTCATGAGGCGAGTCTCTTTCAATTGAGAGGAAACTCTGGAATGAGGGGATCATAGGATGAAGGTGAAAGGGATGGATTCAGAAATAACCCAGAAAATACTTTTTCATGGAAAGGGTGGTAAATGCTTGGAATGGCCTCTCGGTGAAGGTGGTGGAGATAAAAAATGTATCTGAATTCAAGAAAGCTTGGGACAAGTACATTGGATTTCTAAGGGAGAGGAAGGGATAGTAGATGGCATGGTTAGGCAGACTAAATAGGCCATATGGCGTTTATCTTTTTTCTATGTTTCTATGGGCTCCTTTTACTAAGGTGTGCTAGCATTTTTAGCATGCGCTTAAGATTAGCGTGTGCTAACCATGTGCTAAACCAAAAATACTAACGCTAGCTCTATGGAGGCGTTAGCGTTTAGCATGCACGGCATTGTAGCGCGTGCTAAGCGCATGCTAAAACCGCTAGTGCACCTTAGTAAAAGGAGCCCTATGTTTATTGCTCAGCACTGATTTTTTGACCATGGATTTTCAGCACCATAGAATTTCCCCCATAGTGCATTAAATAAATGTTGTTCTCATTGCTCTACTTTTCTGCTTCTAAATTTGTTTTGCCTTGTCGTAGCACTTTTCCATGTCACAGTGTACCTGCTACAGATAATTAATGAGCTTCACCAGCTCCAGGCACTGGAGGAAAAATTATCTGTTTGCTGGCTCTGTGAAAATTTTAGCAGGCAAGTAGCCTATTAGTATCATCTGTACATCGTATGTATGCTTTTATAATTAGGAGAAACCTGAACATTACTGAATGAGTAGGAAAAGTAGGAAAAATGGGAAATAAAATACACTTGAAAAAATAGTAATACAATAACAGTATGAGGGGCTGCAGAAAAGTTCTTGGCCCAACCAAGAAGGGAATGATGTGAAGCCATGAAACTTACAAGCTATTCCACCCTATTCTTCACACTTTTTGTTTCATAACAAAGAAAAATGGGGAGACCCAATGATCCACAGTGAAAACAATCCATCGATGAAAACAAAAACTGTGGATACAGATGGTCTGGAGATAATTTATTAAACGCTGACATATAAAACCATGAAAATTCAATTACAAACGTACAATGATAAAAAATACTGTGATAAAAATCCAACCGGACCCTACACAGTCCGAGTTTCGGCAAACACGCCTTCCTCAGGGGTGTTGTTTGCAAGTTTAAAAAATTGTGAAGTTTATTAATGTCTTGAACAAATAAAAATATATCACAATGTTGTAAAAGCCAAACACATTCCAACAGAATAAGGACACAGATAAATGTTACTGCATTGAGATGGTCAGATAGCAGGAGTTTTTTTTTAAATGAATTACATAAAAATGATAGAATCACCTTCTGGCATAGCCACGGGAGGCATGACCCATAGACTTTGGGGGCCCAAGCCCCACCTACTGAACTCCTAGCATCTCCCTCCCCTGCCCTGCATTTGTTCCAGGGTCTCTCAACTTCACCCCTGCTTCTCTGTACCTTTTAAATCTTTCAGTGACTCAAATCCAATACCCATGTCATTCCCAAGTCTCCCCTCTGACTTGGCTCCACTTATGCGGAAACTGGAAGTTGCGTCAGATGGAAGGCTTAGGTTTATTGTATGTGTTTATAGAACATTCTTCAGGAATTCATAATATCTTTTATCAGATGTGATGCTTTTTTTGGGGAGCGGGGTTGTTACTTATTTGCCATTGCATAGAGAACAAGGATCCAAGCGAACATCTAATAACTGCTGTGTTGCTCATTGTACTAATGATACAATAGTAATTATCTTCTTTTCTAAATGCCATGACATGTCACTGTTGCCAGAACATAATGTACACAGTATAACTAATTTGAGAAGAACCTTTGCAGCAACTCAGCAAAAAAATGTTCAGCATATTCTTATTATTTATGGCTTGTATGTGCAGAATAAGCAAAAAGAAGCCCTGTACTAACATATGTTCTGCAAATCATTTGTATTTTCAGGGATTGGGCACTATTTTTTACCATTACTTTATAGCCAGATCACTATTTTACATACGTTTTGCCTTACTCCCTTCCTTAATGATGTCAGATGGATGAACAATTAAGGGACCACTTTATAAAAGATTTTTTTAAATACAGTATATAAATGCTATTTTATGCACTTAAAAAGGCATAAAATATGCATGGCAACTTAGAATATACATACTTTTGTGCAACTCAGTTGTAGGCGGGTTTCAGGGTGGAGACTGAAGCACAAACAGAATTGTGATTTATAGAATATGCCCACATTGTGGGGTAGATTCAAGAAAGTGTGCCAAAAATTAGATCTCAACATAGAAACATGATGGCAAATAAAGCCAAATGGCCCATCCAACAATGTGAGTGTTAAGCACTAATTATATAGCAGCAATTGTGCATGAAATAGCCATTATAGAATAGAGTGTAAAATAGCATGCACCCATCTAACCTTAGGCATAAGCACTTACTCCATGTCAAAGGCTGATATAAATGTCCGCACCTAAAGTTGTCAGCCACATACATGATAGATTCTACATCTTACACATGCAATTGTATTAAGGCCAAAATAATGCATTACTTAAGCAAAGCAGATGCAATATATATATATTGCGTACTAAACCTTCTATTATGGGGAGTAAAGAGGACATGTCTTTGATAATAATAGAAAAATATGTTTAATAATGCATTACTCAAGCAAAGCACATGAAAAATATATAGCATACTAAACCTCATTTCTAAAAGGCTACAAAATAAGAAAATAATTTGTACTCACAATGGCTGTGGTTCAGAGCAAGTGGACATCATTGTGACATCATCAATATGCACCTAGATGGCAGAATATCACTAAAAAATAATAGGAACCCCTGTCAAAACAAAAAGCTTCTGTAGCTTAGTGGTGGGAAACTACTATACCTCTAGTGGGAGACCACTCCATTCATCTACCACCTTTTCTTTAAAAAAAGTATTTCCATAGATTATTCCTGAGCTCTTAATTTCATCCTATGCCCTCTCACTCTGGAGTTTCCTTTCAAAAGAAAGACTCACCTCATATGTATCTATACCATATAGGAATTTAAACATCTCTCATAACTCTCCTCTTCTGTCTTTCCACCAAAGTATACTTACATATTGAGATCTTCAAGTCTTTCCCCGTATGTCTCAAGATGTAGACCACCAACCATTTTAGTAGCTTTCCTCTGGAGCAACTTCATCCTGTTTATATCCTTTTGAAAGTGCAGTCTCCAGAATTGTATGCAATATTTTAAATGAGATCTCACAAGAGTCTTATACAGAGGAATCAATACCTCCTTTTTCCTACTGGCCATTACTCTGCTTATGCACTCAAGCATACTTCTAGATTTCGCTGTCACCTTTTCAACTTGTTAGGCCACCTTAAAATCATCACATACTATCACACCCAAGTACTACACACTTCATCCTGTCATTGATACTGTATATCTAAAAATTGTCTTGTCCCCCTGTTTTACCATGTCAACTATTTTCTTCTTCCATTTGCATCTTTGCTTTCCTGGCTACTTCACCAGCCTTTCTTAACTTTTCTGAATATTTTTGCCTGTCTTCCTTTTTCTGTGATCTTATCTACCCATCCCTCCCTCACCCACCCCCACCCTACCACCCTCACATTTGTCCACTTACTTTTATTTACTTTCCTTATTGTGGAACAATCTCCTGGATGAGGTTTATGATGGTAAAGACAAGAGCTTGATCACGGTTGCCTAAAGTTTCCTCGCTAAACTCTCAACCAAGTGGAAATTCACAGAGAACAGGGTTATGAGCAATTGCTTTTAAAGAAGCAAGTATCCTTAATCTGATTCCACTCCTAAGTGCAATTTCAGAGCAATGTTATATGTGATTTTATAAGATAGTTCCCATAAAATAATGTTGACAGAATGAGAGGCATCATAAAAAAAGGGTATAAGTCCCCTTTTGGCCTAAGGCCTTAGGCACCCAAATTAGGCAGCAGGGAAATGTCCATTCTCTTTTTTTTGAGAATGGCCTACCTGAACATTCAGGAGTTTAATCATCCAGACCACCACTACATCTAACTTTAGGCCCTATTCTCGAAAAAAATTTGCCTAAGTCCCAAACCCCCACAACAAGACCTTTTAGACATGGGAGGGACCAGTCCTTCACCTAAAAGCATGATTCTCTAGTTGGCATCTGTCATAAGCACCGGTTAGAGAATTGTGGAACTGTCCCACCACCTACAATGATTGCGGCAAGAGGAATGCCCAGTCCCTCCTGCCAGGCACTCACCCCAACTGCCTCGCAATGATCACGGCAGGACAGATGCCCAATTTCTCCTGCTAATACTCCTGAACCCTCCTGCAATCTTCCCTAGCAGGAGGGATGCCCAGTCCTTCCTGCTGTGATCCCCCAAACTCTCCTGCAAGCATCGGCGGCAGTAGGGATGTCCAATCCCTCCTGTCGCAATCCCCCAAACCCTCATAGAAACATAGAAACATAGAAGATGACGGCAGAAAAGGGCTACAGCCCATCAAGTCTGCCCACTCTGCTTACCCACCCCCTGTCTATGCCCTAATGACCCAATTTCCTTATCTTGACCCTCGTAGGGATCCCACATGGGTATCCCATTTATTCTTAAAGTCTGGCATGCTGTCTGCCTCGATCACCTGCACTGGAAGCTTGTTCCAATGATCAACCACTCTCTCTGTGAAGAAATACTTTCTGGTGTCGCCATGAAATTTTCCGCCCCTGAGTTTGAGCGGGTGCCCTCTTGTGGCCGAGGGTCCCTTGAGAAAGAAAATATCATCTTCCACTTCGACACGTCCCGTGAGGTACTTAAATGTTTCGATCATGTCTCCCCTCTTCCTACGTTCCTCAAGAGTGTAGAGCTGCAATTTGTTCAGTCTCTCTTCGTACGAGAGACCTTGAGCCCCGAGATCATCCTGGTGGCCGTCCGTTGAACTGATTCAATTCTGCGCACATCTTTACTGTAATGTGGCCTCCAGAATTGCACACAGTACTCCAGATGAGGTCTCACCATGGCCCTGTACAACGGCATTATGACTTCAGGCTTTCGGCTGACGAAACTTCTATTGATACAACCCAATATCTGCCTTGCCTTAGATGAAGCCTTCTCCACTTGATTGGCAGTTTTCATGTCTGCACTGATGATTACTCCTAAATCTCGTTCTGCTGAAGTCCTAGTTAAAGTTTCTCCGTTCAAGAAGTACGTCCTGCATGGATTTCTGCTTCCGAGGTGCATGACTTTACATTTCTTAGCATTGAAGCCTAGCTGCCAGGTTGAGGACCAACTTTCCAATTTCCTGCAATTTTCACCAGCAGGAGGGTTCGGGGGATCGTGGCAGGAGAGATTGGGCATCCCTTCTGCTGCGATTGTTATGGGGGCAGGGGATGGGTTGCCTGGGCCTCTGAGCTGATCGCGGCAGCCTCAATCAGCTCAACTGCCTGATCTGGAACTTATACCTGCTTTGACTTGGTCTAAGCCAAAATGTATAAGTTCTATCCAGGAAACCTGTCAAACTTTTCAATTATGGCTGCCGGATGACTAAGTGTAAGTCAGCCTTACCCACTCCTCCAAAAATGCCCCTTTTCACTCTGGGTACACAGAGCCAGTGAAAAGGCCTCAGCTGGTTTTAGATACTGTTTGATTATCGGAACTTAGATGACCTGTCTTTTTGATCGTCCAAGTGCCGATTTAGGCAGGTTTTTAGATATATTTTTTGTTTGATTATGTACCTCAGTGTATTAAATTACAATTAAGTTGTTTTTATGATTACACAATTCCACCAGAGGCACTTAAATATGCTAGATTTTACTAAATGGCACTAGAGGTTTTTAATGCAGGCCAGAGAAATAAATGCTGTGACTCTCATAGGAATTCTATGAGCATTGAAGCATTTACCTTGCTGGCCTCCTGGACTACTGCAACATTTCATACCTAGCAGGACAATGCAGGCATTTCTGGAAACTGAGTATCATCCAAAACATGGAAGTGAGACTAATCTTTAACCTGAAAAAATTTGACCATATAACTCCATTCTACCAAAAACTATATTGGCTTCCTGTTGAGGGAAGAGTTTTGTTCAAATTGGGATGCCTTGTCTACAAATCCCTACATGGCCTACTGCCTAACTGCTCAATTCTTGTTCTCGTTGCCAATCCACTCCACACATTCCCGATCATTTTTTACCTACCCTTCAGTCAAAGGCTGTACTCAGAAAAGATTCATTAACCAACTCTTATCATACCAAGCTGCTTCCAGGGATCCTAAACTGGGCCAAATGGTTAGAATATCAACATCATATATGCATTTTAGAAAGCTATTAAAAACCCATCTGTTCTCAAAATTCTTGTAATCCCTTCAAAGCAGCATACTGATGTGAAACTATTGTTAACTCGTTGATGCCAATATTCTATCTATTGTAGCTCACCGACAATGGTCAACCCATCTCTTTTGTAAACCGCATAGAACCGAAAGGCTTTTGTGGTATATAAATAAAAAATTATGTTATGTTATGTTATTCACCTTCTAAACCAACTGAACAGGCATGGATCCCAAAAAAACCATTCAATTTGGTGTCATTATATCAGGCCAGGTAAATACTACTTGCGTGTCTAGGATGAGGTTCACCAAAAACTAGATCTGTAACCCTTGAGACTGTAGGCTGGAGATGTGCAACTGAAGCCACATGAGCTAAATAGTCAAGATTGAAACCAGTGAATAGTTATCCTTTGGGAAGCAGAAGGAGAGACACATCCCTGTAAGAGCTCACTGGATCAACATTTGGTCTCGAATCAAGGATATGCTGGTTCAGAAAGGCAGCTCTAGGGATATGTTTCTCCTTCTGCATAGAGGATGTGGTTTAATTTTGAATATTGTATATGGTTCTTTTATTCAAAATTTCATCTTATCAATGTGATTTTGTGGTTCACCTCTATAATCCCACCAACATTTCACATTAACTTCCTTCTTTTCCAGATTAATATGTTCCTGTTGAATTCTAAATGGCATCTCTCCTGTTTGGATTCTCAAAATTAAAAGATCCTCCCCCTCTTTTTCTGCAGGTAAAATTGTACCCATTGGAGCGGCTTTGATTATTAGTCTTTATACTTATCCAACAAACAAAACAAACCTGTCCTTGCAGTAAAATATTGTTTTTCACATGATGATTTTTATTCATGAAAACGTTTTAATGAACATGGTAATGATTGTAAATCCATTTTCACACTTTAATGAATACATTTTTATGGCTATGATATTCCAAGGGAAGACATCTGCGGCAGAAGCCTCTGAGAATGGAAAGACAAACCCACCCCTCACTCCTCGACATGGCAATATGCTATAATGCACTCAATGCTATGATAATCTGAGCTTTAATGTATGTACTACATTTTCTTCCATTCCTTGTCAGATCAAGGAGAACGGCACTAGCAAATAGATTCTGCATTAATACCTTTCCTTCCCGTGTTTGCATTCAGGCAACAAATTGCTCTGCTTCAGCTTGACGACATTTAATATGCCTGTTAGTATCTTAGAACATGAATAAATGAAATCTCTTTCATGGTTACAGTACATCAGCCTCTTTGGTGCTGAAAATGTAAGTTAAATTAGTTATGACTGGTTTCAAATTTTGGACACCAGAATCCTGAGTGTGTGATTACACTGTAATCTTCTGCATTTTAGAAGGGATCTTGCCATCAGAAACTAGGTATTGTTCAAGTAAAGTATGCTAAAAATGACATGTTCTTACTACTAAATGATTGAGCCTATGCGCGACCCATCAACTTAACAATGAGAAAAATTACAAAAGAAATGGCACGTTCAGAGAGATGAGATGATGGTGGAAATTAACCTGATTTCCATCTTCTTGCTGTCAGCCAAGTCCACTGCTTATGAAGTGATTGACAGAATGCCGTAAATCAAGATCATTCTTTTACTTATTAATGTGAACTGCAAAAAGATTAAAGTCTCATTTACATAACTTGAGATGAAAGGAGGTGAAATATAGCAATTATCTTTTCGAGCCAAATTTACACTTCAGTTTAAAATTAACCTATGCAAATGACAGATAAAACCTGAGGAAAGCTTTCACTCTGTTTTTTTTCCCTTTAAGTATGTTTATATACCAGGGAAGGCAATTACCACTTAGTGCAAGAGCAGGTATCAATATTTCAAACATGTTTTAACAGAAAACCAACAAAGTAGTAGTAGTAGTAATATTTTAAGATTTCAAGCTTTTGTGCTCAACTGATTCGCTTGGCTTCTTGCTTTTAATATAACTGAAAAAAAGTTTGTGGTGTGTTTTTGCTTCCAGCACAATCTTCTTTTCAAGGTCTCTCTTTGCCTTCCTAATTAGCGTCTTGCATTTGACTTGCCATTCCTTGTGTTGTTTACAATTATTTTCAGTTGAATCTTCCACTTTCTGAAGGATTCTCTTTTAGCTCTAATAGCTTCCTTTACCTCACTAGTTAACCACGCCGGCTGCCATTTGGTCTTCCTCCTTCCATTTTTAATACTTGGAAGATATCTAGTTTGGGCTTCCAGGATGATATTCTTCAATAACATCCATGTCTGATGTAAATTTTTGACCTTTGCAGCTGCTCCTCTAAGGTTGGATTTTTTTTTATTTTTTTTTTACCAGTCTCCTCATGTTATCATAGTCTCCTTTTTTTTTAAAGTTAAGTGCTGTTGTATTGGATTTCTTGTATGAACTTATTTCAGGGCTATATCAAATCTGATCATGTTATGATCACTGCTATCAAGCAGTCCCTGCACCATTATCTCCTGCACCAATTCATGTGCTTCACTAGGAAACTAGGTTTAGAATTGCTTCGCCTCTTGTCAGTTCCTGAACTAGCTGCTCCATAAAGCAGTCCTTGATTTCATCAAGAAATTTTATCTACTTAGAATGCAATGATGTTATATATAACCAGTCAATATCGAGGTAATTGAAATCACCCGTTGTGTTACCCAGTTTGTTAGCCTCCCCAATTTCTGATAAAATTTCAACATCTGTCCATTTATCCTGATCAGGTGGATGATAGCATACTCCTATCATTATCCTTTTCCCCTTTATATATGGAATTTCTACCCATAAGGATTCCAAGGTATGTTTTAACTCCTGTAGAATTTACAATCCATTTGATTCAAGGCCCACCTTAACGTATAATGCTTGCCTCTACCAATGTGATCCACCCTATCAATGTGATATAGTTTGTACCCCAGTATGACAGTGCATCATTGGCTATCTTCCTTCCACCAGGTCTTAGAGTTGCCTATTTTATCTGTCTTTTCATTTAGTACAATATATTCTAACTCTCCCATTTTCTTTCTTAGGCTTCTGACATTTGCATACAGATATATCTATTTAGAATTTGCTCAGCAGTTGGCATGGATAATCTGCAGTCTTTAAAATCAGCCTGTTCTGTATTTAAGAAACCTAGTCTACTGTGGCCTGTATTGCAATCTTGCTATCGGGATGTTCTGTCTTCCCTTTTCTGATAATATCTTTTCAGATAATATCTTTTAAAGATACCTTGTTTTTAACCATTTTCTTTTGAACGACTGTCAGCCTTCCCCCAGTTCCTTTTTTTTAAACTTTATTTAGTTTTTAATGCCAACAAAAAGTGCAATACAATTTACATACAAATAATAATAATCAAATAAGCACTTATAAGCAATCAGAATCTATACAAAAGATAAAAATTCCCTCCCCCATCCATCATTACCATCAGGAATAATACCAAAACAAAAGATATACCCCCCTCCCGCTCCCATCCTCCCTGGATGTGTGGGTGCAATACAATGGAAAATAAAGATAAAGGGCAACTATAACAAATCTACAAAAGACGTCAATGGATCCCAAACCAGTTTAAAAACTGCTCTATTTCCTTTAGAAATGTTGATGTCAGCAGCCTTGTTCCACCCTGGTTAAGGTAGAGCCCATCTTTGAGGAATAGGCTCCCCCTTCCCCAGTATATCACCCAGTTCTTCCTAACAAATCTAAAACCCTTCTTCCTGTACCATTGCCTCACCCATGCATCGAGACTCCAGAGCTCTGCCTGTCTCTTGGGTCCTGCACATGGAACAGGGAGCATTTCTGAAAATACTACCCTGGAGGTTATTGATTTTAATTTCCTACCTAAGAGCCTAAATTTGGCTTTCAGAACCTACCTACCACATTTCACTATTCCATTGGAAAACACATGTACCAAGACAGCAGAATTCTCCTCAGCATTGTCTAAAATGTTTTCTAGATGACGCATGAGGTAAGAACATAAGAATTGCCACTGTTGGGTCAGACCAGTGGTCCATCGTGCCCAGCAGTCCCTGTACACGGCGGCCCTCTGGTCAAAGACCAGCGCCCTAACTGAGACTAGCCCTGCCTGCATATGTTCTGGTTCAACAGGAACTTGTCTAACTTTGTCTTGAATCCCTGGAGGGTGTTTTCCTCTATGACAGACTCTGGAAGAGCATTCCAGTTTTCTACCACTCTCTGGGTGAAGAAGAACTTCCTTATGTTCGTACAGAATCTATCCCCTTTCAATTTTAGAGAGTGCCCTCTCATTCTCCCAACCTTGGAGAGGTTGAACAACCTGTTCTTATCTACTAAGTCTATTCCCTTCAGTATCTTGAATGTTTCGATCATGTCCCCTCTCAATCTCCCCTGTTCGAGGGAGTAAAGACCCAGTTTCTCTAATTTTTCACTGTTAGGTCCACCACCTTTGCCCAAGGCAAGCAAGTGACTATGAGATCCTCATTTCCACAAGCCATCCAGCTATCTACATGCCTAATTATTGAAACTCCCACTATAACGGCTATCCTAACCCTTCCCTCCTAGGCAAAAGCCCCTGGAGATATATCTTTTGTGCGAGAGATCATTGCATTCCCTGGGGGGCAGGTTTTGCCAACATGATTTCCTCCTACTTCTCCAGGGTAATACTCTCCTTTAAGAAGACCTCCCTCTTCTGAGGCAGCTCAGAGGCTGCCAGGCTGGTGGTGGGACTTCTCTACAATGTCTCTGTAGGTCTCCTCTATATACCTCTCTGTATACCAAGTCTGCTACTCTAGCCTCAAGAGATTGAATCTGTTCTCTGAGTGCTTGGAGCTCCTTGCACTGAACACACACATAAGACCTCTCACCAACTGGGAGATAATCAAATATGAGATACTCGGTGCAAAAAGAGTCGAATAAAGGACCCGATATGGATGACTAAAATAGTGAAGGAAGCGATAAGTAATAAGAAAAATTCATTCAGGAGATGGAAAAAGGACAAAACTGAAGGAAACTGGATAGAGCACAGGAAGTATAAAAAAGAATGTCACCGTGTGGTTCGAAAAGCTAAAAGAGAGTATGAAGAGAAGTTAGCCAGGGAGACTCGTAATTTCAAACCGTTCTTCAGATATGTTAAAGGGAAACAGTCAGCTAGGGAGGAGGTGGGACCGCTGAATGATGGAGTCAGGAAGGGAGTAGTGAAGGAGGAGAAAGAAGTCGCGGAAAGACTGAACATGTTCTTTTCGTCTGTATTTACAAACGAAGACACAACCAACATACCGGAATCTGAGCAATTCTTCAATGGAAATCAAGCAGAAAAATTAACATTCATGGAAGTGAGCCTTGAAGATGTGCGCAGGCAGATAGATAAACTAAAAATAGACAAATCTCCAGGTCCGGACGGAATCCATCCAAGGGTTTTGAAGGAACTAAAGGAGGAGATAGCAGACTACTGCAGCAAATATGCAATCTATCCCTGAAAACAGGCGTGATCCCGGAGGATTGGAAGACGGCCAACATCACGCCCATCTTTAAAAAGGGATCAAGAGGTGACCCGGGAAACTACAGACCAGTGAGTCTGACCTCGGTTCCCGGAAAAATGGCGGAAGCACTGATAAAAGAAAGCATCGATGATCACTTGGAAAGAAACAAACTTCTTATAACCAGCCAACATGGTTTCTGCAGGGGGAGATCGTGCCTAACCAACTTACTACACTTCTTCGAAGGAATTAACAAACAGATGGACAGAGGTGACCCCATAGACATCATATACCTTGAATTCCAAAAAGCCTTTGACAAGGTGCCCCATGAACGATTACTCCGGAAACTGAAGAACCATGGGGTGGACGGAGACGTACATAGATGGATCAGAAACTGGTTGGCAGGTAGGAAACACAGGGTAGGGTTGAAGGGACACTACTCTGACTGGAGGAGGGTCACGAGTGGTGTTCCGCAGGGCTCGGTGCTCGGGCCGCTGTTATTTAATATATTCATAAATGATCTAGAAACAGGGACGAAGTGTGAGATAATAAAATTTGCAGATGACACCAAACTATTTAGGGAAGCTCGGACTAAAGAGGACTGTGAGGAATTTCAAAGGGACTTGAACAAACTAGGAGAATGGGCGACAAAATGGCAAATGAAGTTCAACGTTGAAAAATGTAAAGTATTGCATGTGGGAAGCAGAAACCCGAGGTACAACTATACGATGGGAGGGATGTCATTGAATGAGAGTACCCAAGAGAGGGACTTGGGGGTAATGGTGGACAGGTCAATGAAGCCGACTGCACAGTGCGCAGCGGCCGCTAAGAGAGCGAATATTTTCCAACTCTCCGAGATAGGCATTAGCTCCATAGTTCTTGATTGGTTCTCCAAATTCTTGTGCTCCCGCTCTTACATGGTTAACATGAGCGGCACCTCATCCTCTCCCTGGACCCCGACTTGTGGTGTTCCACAAGGCTCACCCCTCTCCCCAATCCTCTTTAACATTTACATGTCCTCCCTGAAACTACTCCAACTATCCCCCCTTGAAACTCTTTACACTTACGCTGATGACATCCTCGTCCTCCTTGAGACCGACTCGAACCTCACTAACCTCTCCACGAACATATCCTCATGCATAAAGAACCTCCAATCCTGGGCATTCACAATGCATATGAAACTAAACGAGTCCAAAACAAAACTCCTTTGGCTCGGCCCAATATTAGGCCATCTACCTTCCTCCATCCCATTGTCCTCCGGCCCCCCATTACAGCTCGAGTTCTCAAGCAAAGTTCTGGGTGTCACCTTAGACTCTTCTCTATCCTTCAACGAACATCTCCAATCCCTGGTGAAGAAATGCTTCTTCAGCCTTCACATGCTAAGGAAAGTCAGACCCTATTTTCACCAAAAACACTTCGCAGTCCTAGTACAATCCATCATCCTCTCCAGATTGGATTATTGCAATTCTATCTACCTCAGCCTAACCAAGAAAAGCCTCCACAGACTTCAGCGGATTCAGAACGCCGCAGCTAAGCTTGTTTTCGCGAAAAGCAAATTTGATCGCGTCTCACCACTCCTGTCTAAGCTCCATTGGCTCCCAGTAATCCCCAGGATCCACTTCAAATGTGCGTGTCTGGCCTACAAGATCCTACATGGCATCCTTCCTGCCGTTATCCCTCTATCCTGGAACTCCCCAACCCCTACTTCCTCCAGATCCTCCCAAATTTTTAAACTATCCTTCCCTTCCATAAAAGGTATTTCCCATGCAGACAAACTTGGGTCATCCCTCCCCTTTAGAATCACTGAGATCTGGAATAACCTCACCTCCCCACTCCGAACCTCAAGCTCCCTCCAACTCTTCCGCAAACACCTAAAAACCTGGCTATTCTCAAAACTGTAACACTTCCCCCCTCTTAGGCCTCTCATCTTCCCCTTTACACCTAACTCTTTAATCTCTCCACCGTAGTTCCTCTCTCATCCTTCTTCCTGTAAACCGTGCCGAGCTCCGCATTCGTGGAGATGGTGCGGTATATAAACCCAAGGTTTAGTTTAGTTTAGTTTAGAATGCTAGGTATAATCAAGAAGGGTATTACAGCCAGGACGAAAGAAGTTATCCTGCCCCTGTATCGGGCGATGGTGCGCCCACACCTGGAATACTGTGTCCAGTTTTGGTCGCCATACCTTAAGAAGGATATGGCGTTACTCGAGAGAGTTCAGAGAAGAGCGACACATCTGATAAAAGGGATGGAAAACCTTTCATATGCTGAGAGATTGGAGAAACTGGGTCTCTTTTCCCTGGAGAAGAGGAGACTTAGAGGGGATATGATAGAGACTTATAAGATCATGAGGGGCATAGAGAGAGTAGAGAGGGACAGATTCTTCAAACTTTCAAAAAATAAAAGAACAAGAGGCCATTCGGAAAAGTTGAAAGGGGACAGATTCAATACAAATGCCAGGAAGTTCTTCTTTACCCAACGTGTGGTGGACACTTGGAATGCGCTTCCAGAGGACGTTATAGGGCAGAATACAGTACTGGGATTTAAGAGAGGATTGGACATTTTTCTGCTGGAAAAGGGAATAGAAGGGTATAAATAGAGGATTACTGCTCAGGTCCTGGACCTGTTGGGCTGCCGCGTGAGCGGACTGCTGGGCAAGATGGACCTCAGGTCTGACCCAGCAGAGACATTGCTTATATTCTTATGTTCTTAAAATACTGGATAGCCTCCATCTTGCTGCTGGACTGCTGCCTTCATAATAATATTGGTGATTTATTTGTTACGTTGCTAAGGAGTTGGAATATGTATACTAAGGTCTCCTATGATGGCTAGTTATATGTTAGGCTATGGTAATGTTTAATCTTTATTATTATTTTGTAAAGTTGTAATTGGTAGGTTACCCTCCAAGGATTTCTTAGACTATTTCTTAAGAGCTAATTCTAGCTAATTACTTTTTTAGCCTTCTAATTAGTTCAAGGACCTATAAATCAGAGATCAGGCCAGGGATGGGAGGGAGGGAATTAAAGTCTTATACTGATACTATAACAATTTTTAAATAGCCCCTTGAAATGCTAGCCTAGGTATACTAACAGAGACTTTCTATGCTAAATAAAACTATCCCTAAAACTCCCTTGCTAAGTGAGTAAGTACTTTAAATAAAATAAAATACTAATCTAGACTAAAACACTTTTTATAGAAAAACTCTAACAGAGACTCCAAAGGCTATACTACTGCCTAAACTGACTGCTGAAAAAGCAGAGTACTGAACTAAACAAGTAAAAGAGGACAATGAAATAACCTACTGAAGCTCAAACTTTACCTTTTCCCAAGTTTGAATGTCAGTAGGTAAGATATTCCAATGGAGTTTTCCTTCCCCTTAGCAGATCCCCACTCAACACCTCTTCAGGACAAGCATGCCCTATTCTCTTTTTTCATGGCCTAAGTAAAGCTACCATTAACTTACTGTCAATGTCTTTTCAATCTCTAAAGGTCTTTCTCATTATCATTTTCATTTTTAGGGCGTCAGACATTCCAACTATTCGCTTTCATTTTAGCGATGTAGAACTCTTTTGGCTATGTCTGTAGCTGTAACTTCTTCATTCGCCCAGTTTAAAAAAATTTTTTGTTTTTTTAAGTTTTTTCTTATAAAGTGCTCATGCTTATACTCTATACTTGCATAAATGTTTTTGTCTTTAAAGTGAAATAACTTATCTTAAAAATGCGTTGTTTTCTTTGATGTGATCGGGTCAGGGACTTGTCAAATCGACATGTTTCGCCACCAAGGCTTTCTCAAGATTAAGTCCCCCTTTTCTTTTTTATCTGACCATCCCGATACTAAAGTGCTTCTGATCTTATCAAGATCTTGATAAGATCAGAAGCACTTTAGTATCGGGATGGTCAGATAAAAAAGAAAAGGGGGACTTAATCTTGAGAAAGCCTTGGTGGCGAAACATGTCGATTTGACAAGTCCCTGACCCGATCACATCAAAGAAAACAACGCATTTTTAAGATAAGTTATTTCACTTTAAAGACAAAAACATTTATGCAAGTATAGAGTATAAGCATGAGCACTTTATAAGAAAAAACTTAAAAAAACAAAAAATTTTTTAAAACTGGGCGAATGAAGAAGTTACAGCTACAGACATAGCCAAAAGAGTTCTACATCGCTAAAATGAAAGCGAATAGTTGGAATGTCTGACGCCCTAAAAATGAAAATGATAATGAGAAAGACCTTTAGAGATTGAAAAGACATTGACAGTAAGTTAATGGTTGTATACTATAAGTCAATGTAAAAGAATACTGGCTGATATAGTTACTTTTTCTAAGTAAAGCTACAGCATCCAAAACATCCTTACTTCAAAAGGTTTCTGCACTTTTATTTTTTTAAACACTATTTATTAAATAGTTCAAAAGCAAATTGCATCACTTTTCCACAGGTGAGCCAGTTTGCCTTATTAACTAGTCACATGACATTTCACGACACACCCTCTTACCACTTCTGCCCCAACCATTTCCTGCGAAAATATGAAAGTGCTGAAACTTTTTGAAGAATTCTTGTAGTCACTAGCCATTGAGTATGAAAAGCTGTTGCGTCTAAACAATCCCCCTGTATATTGAACTCCTTCCAAAAATTTAATGGATCTGTTTTACCCCCTAGAAGAAACCAGAACCTTAGCTTTCAGTACCACCCGCCCTAATCTTTTCCAATTTAGAGATAAAGAACAAATATAATGATCTGACCACAATGTGGAATTCCATTGTTCTTTAGTTCGATTGTTCATGTTTAGATATTCCAGAAAAGGAAACTAAATCTACTTGATGATCACGGGCATGAGTAATGCTGGAGAGGGACATGAATAATTCAAAGCATCTAAACAGGAATACAATTCAGTTACCTGTAAATTAAAGGAGTCTTCTAAATGTAAATTAATGTCCCTTAACAATAAATTATAAGGGGAAAAGATAAAATTTCTAAACACAAAATTGTCTGGCCCCATTGCTTTAGTCACCTTTAGTTTAGAGAGCTCCTCTCAAACACAATCCTCTGAAAATTGATCAGGGTCTACCACACCTCCAGTCCTATTTGCTTTTGTTTTCTTCATCTCGCTCCTGGCACTTCAGCTGTAAACACAGAACAGAAATATTTGATAAGCAATTCAACCTTATCTTTATCAGCTTCTACATATTCCTCCCCTTTACCTTTGAGTCTCACTTTTGCACTTCTTCCTCTCACTAATATATCAAAAATATGTCCTGTCCCCCTCCGTTTTACCATGTCTACTATTTTTTATTCCATTTGTATTTTTTGCTTTCCTGACTACTTGACCAGTCTCTCTTAACTTTTCCACATATTTTTGCCTGCCTTCTTCTTTCTGCAATCTTTTGTAGTTTATGAAAACTAATCTCTTTTTCCTTACTTTCTCAGCTACTACTTTTGAAAACCAAAATGATTTTTTCTTCCTCTTACTTTTACTTACTTTCCTTACAAAATGGTTTGTTACCCTTACAATAGCTCCTTTCAGTTTTGCCCACTGCTTTCCTACTTCTTCCAGATGTTCCCATACAGACAACAATTCCTAGAACTAATCCTCCATTATTGTAGAAAAACATCCATAAGAACATAAGAATAACTTTACTGGGTCAGACCAATGGTCCATCAAGCCCAGTAGCCCATTCTCATGGTGGCCAATCCTGGTCACTAGTACCTGGCCAAACCCAAGGAGTAGTAATATTCCATGCTACCGGTTAAGGGCAAGCAGTGGCTTCCCCCATGTATTTCTCAATAACAGACTATGGACTTTTCCTCCAGGAACTTTTCAAAATCTTTTAAAAAACCAGCTAAGCTATCCGCTCTTACCACAACTTCTGGCATAAGTCCACCCTAGTCCCACCCAAACCAAATTTCTAACATGCCTTCTTGAGATTTAGATGCACTGCAGCCAAACAGCATAGAAATCCATCTACAAAATGGGTTTCAAAAGTAGTGATGTAGAAGGTTTGTTGAGGAAAACGTCCATCTGTCCCTTTATTCCACCTTATGGACATTTTTCTATTTTTTAAAAAGAGCTCCTAGCAGCTTTGCACTATAGCAAGTTAGGTACTTCTTAATGCCATTATAGAATTGGCATCGAACATGCTTCTATATCATGCCTACATTTACATGTCATGCCTATATTTATGTGATATAAAAGATGTAAAGATATACAGGTGCCCATTCTTTCCCATACTAGCTCTCTCTTATTGACCATCAGGGGTAATCCTTCCTTCAGGCCTGGTCTGGAATCCACTCAGTTTGCTTCATGAACACCTCATGGGCTCCTCTATCTATATCAGGTCCTCTCCTGCACCGGAACAATGCAACTTACCAACAACTGGTACACTGCTATGGACTTACAGTTAATGATATTTTACCTTATTTTCAGTTCTGCCACTACAGTATATCTATTTTCTGCCGGTCGCTACCTTAACTTCCAATGTATGGACTACGTTGAAAGAAGTCTTTTGCCTGGAAGTGCAATCTATGATACCTCTCCGCTTCCACCACAAATTTGTATTGGAATCAGCACCCAGTATTGATTTTCCGTCCTTGGGAGTGCAGTGGTCTGCTGACCTGTCTGTTCTGATTTCAGCTATTGTGCTACAATCTGCCCTTAAAGCAGCATCACAGCATTGGACATCCGTTCCTATGTTTTAATTCCAATATAAGATGATATTGTGTTTATATATTTCACCAGCTAGGGCACATCAAGTGAACTTACGCCCGGATACCTGTTGCCTGAAATATCGCTGGACACCTGCGACGTTGGGTCACATGTTTTATTTGTGTCCCAAGATTCTGCACGTTTGGAAGCTTTTACACACTCATATTTCCACCTTATGGAAGACTAAGTGTGTTCCTTACCTTAGGCTTCTTTTTCACTTTCCACTTTGACACACCCTATTCCTAAGGGCCTGAGGAGTTTTTTGTGATGCGCGCTTTTGTTGGTCATGAAACTGATCCTGTTACATTGGTTGGACTCTGCACCTCCCTCAATCTCTGAATGGCGTATGCTGATACTCCACCAATTGAAAATGGAATGTATGGAAGTCATTGCTATGGATTCTGTAAATGGTCTTCTTTAACCATGTATGCTCGTAGCAATGTCATGAATATCTAATTGTATGTTTCTATTATGCCTCCTTTTATTTATTATGACTTTTTTTTGTGGGGAGGAGGCGGTTAGGGGTGGTTAGGTTTAATATATACCTTGTTCAAACGCATTGCTTGGCTATTTTAGCTTGTGCACTTTGTACTGTTTTGTTTGACCAATAAAAATGATTTGAAATACAGGTGCCCATTTTCCAAGGGGTGGTGAAGGGACTGGTGGTCTGGTGACGTGGCAGTGACAGGGACAGATTTTTTCCCCATGTTATTCTCTACTCAGCACTGTCTAAAATCTTAACTAGGTGATGCATGAGGTCCATTACCTTTGCACCAGGCTTTCCCCTTAAAATGAAACTCAGCTGTAGGTATTACAGCCATTTGGAACAAAGCAGTAAACAGGTCAGAGGAGTAGCCTAGTGGTTGATGAAGTGGACTATGAAACAAAGGACAGAGCTTACACAGGTGATCTTCACGCTCAAGTTTTTGATTTCGGTTTTCATTCAATCTGGTTCTCTGATATTCTGTATTACCAACGATCGGGACTCCTGAGGAAGAAGTGTTGCTTCAAAACACGAACTGCGTCGGGTCCGGTCTACCTGAACATTAGTACCAATTTTTGGATGTATTTTATGTGATTTATGTGTCTAATTTGTTTTTCATTTTTTGTAATTTTAATAAAGAAATTTTCTGTCCCTGTACATTTTCCTGCAGTTTTGTGTTGTTGTTTTTCTTGTTGTGCACTATCCATGCAAGTTTTTGTTGGTTCTTTTTGTTTTGCTTTTGTTTATAGATTCAACCACATTTTATACTAAAGAGATTTTATTCTAAACAATCAAAAGAGCAAAATTTTACAACTTCCAAAAATCATCTAATATAAACTATCCAAAATTTCATCTCAAAAAGATTCATAAAGCTGTACTATTCAAAGACATTGATAATAATCTGTAAGATATTATAAACAAGCAAACAAAAAACAATCCATAAAACTAATAAACGGTACTTGAGTAAGCAAACAGCTACTCTGTTTACTCTCTTAGAATTTTTTCCCTTTATTTTAAAACAACTTGTCAATCATACTCCTTTTATTTTAAAAGGATTGAGTACATAAAACTAGAAAATTAAAATTAAACATTATAGATTGAAATTAAATCACCTTTTATCTCTCCTGAATACAATGCTAGTGCAAACACTCAAATAAAAACAAGATCTATCCTTCATTGTGCCAAGTCACTTAGGAGCGCCCTTTTAACAAGCTGTAGTAAAAAGTGGTCTTAGTGTGTAATGTAATGTAATGTAATTTATTTCTTATATACCGCTACATCCGTTAGGTTCTAAGCGGTTTACAGAAAATATACATTAAGATTAGAAATAAGAAAGGTACTTGAAAAATTCCCTTACTGTCCCGAAGGCTCACAATCTAACTAAAGTACCTGGAGGGTAATAGAGAAGTGAAAAGTAGAGTTAGAGGAAAAATAAAAATAAAATAAACATTTTAACAAGACAGCATTGATCTAAATACTTTGGAAGGTAGAAGAGAGGAGAGAAAGGAATATAAGCAGAAGGGGGAGCCGTTGAACAGTAGAATTCTGGAGAAATTTAAATGATAGAAATAGAACAAAACAAAGACAAAAGGCAAAACAATAGATAAGATTAAAGATAAATCATAAGCTGGAAAGAAAAATAAAATAAAACTTTGTCATCAATCCACGGTTTCAGCGTCAGTGATGAAGTGGAGCAAGTAAGTTTAGGAGGAGCGATTGACGTTTCCAGAAAGGGCTTCTTCAGGGAAGAGACTTGGCAGACAGTCCCAGGATGACTGACCGCAGCGAGAGTGTGAGGTTGGCCAGGAGAGGAAGTTCTGTTATTCTTAGAATGCCTTCATTTTCAGCATTTACAGATCTCTCTTTTGTGCAATCAGCAAATCCCTGACGAAGCATTTTGTTGCGAAACAGGGGCCCCTGTTGGATATTTTGGAAGAATGTTTTGACTGATAGCTTTTTTCCATAGAGCAGTTTTTCCTGCTTGCTTTACTCCAGGACTACACCTGAATATCAAAGTACTCAGATAAGTGACTTCTATTTTTGACAATTGTTGTTTGAAGAAAAGTAAAAAAATATATAAAACTATAAGAAAATACATAAAACTATAAGAAAATTAGAATAGAGGTTCACGCACTAATTGGGAGTTTTTCTGACCAAGGATGTGTCTGCTAGGATTAAATTCTGTTTAAAACTAGCCTGTCTATATGGGAAGCTTAAAGAGCCCCTATTAGACACTGAGGTCTTTTCTCCCTTTTTGTAAGGAAAGGTGATTCTTTTGTCCTGTATTTTGGAGGGTGCAATTTTTTGTGATTTATTTTGGGCATCCTTTTCTTGATTTTTTGGATATTTTTGTTATACATACATAACAAAACATGGTAAAATATAACATGACATAGTGTGACACAGCATGACAAGCATTGCATGACAAAACATAGGATGGCAGCTTAGCATGGCAAAAAGTCATATATACAAGCTTAGCACAGCATGATAAACATAGTATTACAAGCATAGCATGACAAACATAGCATGGCAGACATTGTATTATATATACAAGCATAGCATGGCAGACATTTTATTATATCTATCTAGTGGTCTTCCTTCTTTCCTATACAGTTTTCTGGTCACATATTCACCACAAAGAACATTACGTTCATCTCAGCAACAGTTACCGATTGTCCCTTCATTTCGGCAATTATTTCTTTTTTTTTCCAATTCTTTATTCATTTTCATATCTCATAACAAGTATACAATAATCATTCAATATTCATACAATTCACTTGTTTACTTCATATAATATTAAATCTTATATTATCCCCCCTCCCCCCTTCCCTTCCACACATATCAACATTTTATTTGAATCTCACACATTATACCCTCCCAATCCCATATCATATTATTCTTCTATATAAAAAAAAAGTGTCTAATCATTCGAATATTCAATCAATGGCCCCCAAATTTTTTTAAATTTGTTATAATTTCCTTTTTGCATAGCAAGAATTCGTTCCATTTTATAAATATAACATATAGAATTCCACCAAAAAGTATAGTTAAGTCTTGTATAATCTTTCCAATTTCTAGTTATATTTTGAATGGCAACCCCTGTCATAATCATTAGTAATTTATTATTATTTGCTGAAATTTGACTCTTTGCTCTCATCATTGTTCCAAACAAAATTGTATCATATGACATAGCAACTGGATTTTCTAGAAAATAATTAATTTGAGACCAAATTGACTTCCAGAAGGCGTTAATACAAGGACAATAAAAAATTAGATGATCCAAAGTCCCTGCTTCTAGATTACAGTGCCAACATTTATTAGATCTAGAGCTATCAAACTTTTGTAAACGTACTGGGGTCAAAAGAGCTCTATGCAACAAAAAGAACCAAGTCTGTCTCATAGATGCCGACACTGTACATCTAATTCTCCAAGACCAAATTTGTGGCCATTGAGAAGCAGAAATTTGATGCTTAATCTCAATGCTCCAAATGTCTTTTAGACCCGTTTTTTGTTTTTTATTTGTAAAACCATATATTAATTTATACCACTTAGCGGCTTGGTGACCCAAGAAATCCGCCTGGAAACACAGGATTTCCAAACTATATTGAGTATCAAGATCTTTCCATTCAGGGAACCCCTCCTGAATAGCCTGCTTCAGCTGCAACCATTTAAAACTTTGTGACTTAGTAAAACCATATTTATGTTGCAGCTGTGAAAAACTAAGCAGCTTACCATTTGAAATAACATCATTTAAAGTTCTTATTCCTGCAATGATCCATTGTTTCCAGAGAATTTTATGACCGCCTATTTTGATCTTGGAGTTTAGCCAAATGGATTGATTTAATGATTTAAAAATTGGAATAGGTGATAATTTAGTAACATATCTCAAAGTCTTCCAAGTATCAATCAAAATTCTATTCCCTTTGTATCTATTAGGCATTGGTATACTCAAAAGATGAACCAAATGTATAGGAAACATGAGTCGCCATTCCAAATACAACCAGTCTGGGACATTCTCCATGAGCTCTGGAAGGACCCAATACATACCCTGTCTTAAAATATAGGCTTGATGGTACCTATAAAAATTTGGAAAATTTACCCCCCCTTCCACAATTGTTTTTTGTAACTTTACTAAAGCAATTCTAGGTCTTTTCCCCAACCAAACAAATTTTGTAAGAATACCATTCAACTTTTTATAAAATGACCCCTGAAAAAAAAACTGGTATCATACTCATTTGATAACAAACCACAGGCAATATCATCATTTTAATTGTTTGAACTCTCCCCCACCAAGATAAATATAAAGGATTCCATTGCTCACACATTTCCGTTACTTTCTTTAATAAAAGTTTTTCATTTTCCTTTACTGTATCTTCAATATTACTTTTGATATTGATTCCTAAATATTTTAATCCATCTTCTTTCCAAACAAGTGTAAATGAATCAAATAATCCTTTGGTACAATGTACATTAAGTGGTAGCACTTCCGATTTGCTCCAATTAATCTTGTACCCAGAAAACTTTCCAAATTTTTCAATCAATTCAAGCAAACATGGAATAGTAGTCTCTGGTTTCCTCAAATAAAGCAGAATATCATCCGCATAAGCGGAGAGCTTATATTCCCAACTTGAAAACGGAATTCATTGTATCTCCTTTGCCTGATTAATAGCTATCAACAAGGGTTCCAGAACAACATCAAAAAGCAAAGGAGACAAAGGACAACCTTGTCTAACCCCCCTTTGTAAACTAAATCTATCTGATAAATTATTATTAATATATAGCCTAGCACCAGGGGAGCTATACAATGTCTGAATCATTTGAATAAAACCAGTCCCTATACCAAACCATTCTAATGCTTGATACATAAAAGACCATTCAACTCTGTCAAAGGCTTTTTCTGCATCCAAAGAAATTAAGAATGCCGGATCCTGAATATCTTTTGTTAAATTTAAAGTATGAAAAGCCAGTCTGGTATTATTGGAAGAATGTCTTCTTGCAACGAATCCTGTTTGGTGAGTATCAATAATAAAAGGGAGAGCTTTGGCCAATCTTAATGCCAAAACTTTGGCTAAAAGTTTACCATCTACATTAATTAATGAAATAGGCCTGTAGTTTGATACCAAATTATGATCTTTGTTTGGTTTTGGTAAGACAATAATTAATGAATCTGCCATAGTACCTGATATACAATTTTTATTCAGTTGGTATTGATATAATTTTAACAAATAGGGTAACAAAGTATTTTGAAATAATTTATAGAACTCTACCGTATATCCATCACCACCTGGAGCGGATCCAACTCTAAGAGACTTCAATGCTGTTTCTAACTCTTTTAAAGATATAGGTTCTTCTAAACTTCCTTTTATATGTTCAGGAATTTGAGGCCCCTTAAGTGAACTTAAAAATTCCAATCCATCCTTTTCTCTATCTCTGTAAGATTCAGAAGAATACAAGTCTTTATAAAAACTAAAAAATTGTTTTAGAATCTGATCAATTTTATTATGTGATTTTCCATTTTTATCTTTTATTACAACAATTTTTGTTCTTCTTTTCCTTGCTTTAAGATAATTTGCTAGCATCCTACCTGCCTTATTTGAATTTCCATAGTATTGAGTTTGTTGAGAAAATAAATCATTCCTTACAAATTTAGAGGATAACTCATTATATTTAACTTTTGCTTTTAATAATAATTGTAAAGTATTCCACTCCCATCTATTAATTAAATTACTTTCCAATATTTTAATTTCCTTTTCCAAATCAACAAATTGTTTCGTAAACTTTTTCCTAACGTATGCTGAATATGAGATAATATTACCTCTCATGGTTGCTTTAAACGCATCCCATAATACTTCCATATTTATATCATTAGTATCATTAATTTGGAAGAATTCAATCATTTTTATTTTAAAATCTTCAGTAAAATTTGAATCTACTACCAAAGAATTATCAAATCTCCAAATCGGCTTAGAATAATCCTTTTCACCATCCTTTAACTCAATCCATACAGCACCATGATCAGATAAGAGAATAGGATCTATAATAGCTTTTATTACATTTTTCGCTAAATTATTTGAAACAAAAATATAATCAATTCTTGAAAAAGAATTATGGACCTGTGAACAAAAAGAGAATTCCCGATCATTAAAATGAAGAATACGCCATATATCTATTAAATCACAAGATTTTACCAAATTATCTAGCCCTAATGATTTCATAACTCTACTTGGATTTTTATCCATAATTGAATCCATTACAGCATTGAAATCTCCAGCCACCACTAAATTAGAAGCAGCCAGTGGCATTAAAATTTGTAGTAGGTTCTTAAAAAACTCCATCTGATTCGTATTAGGAGCGTAGATGTTAAATAAGTCCAGGGTATTATTTTCCATGCTCATTTCCTAATGGATCCATTTCTACCATCTTAAAATCAGCTGTACATTTTTTATTAATTAAAATGGTCACTCCAGCCTTTTTCCCATTTGCTGGAGCAAAAAATACTTTTGAAATCCATCCCCCTTCCAGCTTTCTAGATTCTATTGTGGACAGATGGGTCTCTTGGATGAAATATACATCCGCCTGTTGCTTTTTAAGGAAATTTAACATTTTTTTTCTTTTAATTTGGTGATTCAGGCCATTGACATTTAAAGAGTAGAATTTAGTCTCCATCTTTCAACTCAATATAATTCCAGCATTGACACTCCAGTTTATATAAATGAAATTGATTAGACACCATCCTTCCCATAACATCCATAAAATATAAGAATATGATATAATATCCCCTACTACACAGATATTCTTTCCCTTTACTCTTAAATATCCCCCCTCCCCATATCCCTCCCACCCCTCCCTTCATTATGGATAAACTTGAACCACGCATAGGATATGCAACCACTTCCACCCCCCAGGCATTTATACATTGTCTCCCACATATAAATGTACTTTTTCCCATCTTATATCTTACTACCATGACATATTATAAATATTAACATAACCATTTATTTCATTATTTTTCCATACTTTTATATAACCCAATTTCCAAAATGGTCAAATACCACCTTTACCTTTTTATCAATTCTTTTTTTTAAAATCTTTTAAGTTCCCCCATATTCAATATTAATAAATGAACATTTCAAAACTTTACTTATTTTATAAATCCTCCTTAAGTTCATCTTATATTCCTCCCTCCTCCCACTTTCACAGCATAATATCTATATTTCTTTTAATTTATTTATGAATATGTTTCTTTAAATATATTTATATTAGAATTCTATACCATTTCATTCAATTTCATATTCACTACACACATACATAGAAGAAGAAATGTAACATTTTCATAAATCCTTAGCATTCCATCCATTCTATTCCAGTCTTACTTTTATATTCCACTCCTATTAATATATTTCTGTCTTCTAAACCTTTTCTTCTTTACATAGTCATTGGTTCAGAGTTATTCAGAAAGTCTTTCAACTTCCCTGGATCCTCAAAATATAGTGATTTACTCCCATAGGAAATCCTCATCTTTGCAGGGAAATATAAACCGTATCTATATCCTTTTTCTTTAAGTTGTGGTCTTAACTGCAGAAACTGCTGCCTCAATGCTGCTGTATTTTTTGCAAAGTCAGGCAAAAATAATAATTTTGATCCTTTATATGTCAAATTTTTTTCTGCTTTTGCCAACTTCAGTATTTCAAAGGCTTGCTGAAACCTTAACAGTTTAAAGATAAGTGGTCTGGGCTTTGACTGACTTTCTGACCGTTGGAACGGAATTCTGTGGGCTCTTTCAATTTCCAGAGGTTGTTTTGAGTTCAGCTGAAAAAGCTTTGGTATTAAAGTCTCCAGAAACTTTATGGGATTATCTCCCTCCAATTTTTCCGCTCATTTGTAAATAATCACATTGCTCCCTCTGACCTCAAGGTTCTAGGAGGCTGGTAAAATGTCATCACCTGTGTCAAATACCAAGGATTTTTATAATGGATCACTTTAAAGACCAACATAAGGACTTTAAAGCCAATATGACAATTTATAGGCTACCAGTGAAGCTTCGTCAGCCATGGTGTAACATGTTCAAGTTTGTTTCCACCACATATCAAGCATGCCGCGGCATTTTGAATCATCTGTAAAGCTTTATGCCGTGAAGACTCTATTCCCATATAGAGCGCATTGCAGTAATACGACCTTGAAATAATTGTGGTCTAAACCATCAACAGAAAATCATATCTTGTTTTCTGGTTTTGAGGCTTGCAATTTGATAATTACTTTTCTGGTTTATCCGTTAGTGCAACTCATCATGTGCTAATATTGCCATTAGCTTGCAACCATTAACAAAGATTAGCTTGTGAGCACATACCAGTAGGTGATAATGCAACTATACTCACTGTTCAGTGCACAAACACCCACTCTGTACCCCAAAAATACCTCCTCTGTGGAAAAATTAATTTTTTAAGCGAAATTCCCCAAACTGATTTCAAACTTATTACAGGACACCTGGGGTGGGGGGGGGGGGCAGGGAGGGGCTAGCAAACACTGCAGAATATGACAGCATAGAAAATGTGTTGCTGGTGGAAAATATTAAAAAGTCTCAAACTTTGCTAATACTATAGTTAAATTGTTGCTAATTTCAGTATTCATAGCTATTTAAAACATAATGACGATGAGTAAACCGGGTAAAAGGAAAAGTTTTGAACCTGTATGGCTGCAAAAATTGTCATCCAGCAAACCTGAAGACAAGGCTTCATAAGCCATTCTCGAGGAGTTGCGTACCATGCATGAAATAATGGCAAGTATGAAACAAGATAAGGAGGATATAAAAATTGAAATTGTAACTATTAAAATTGAATAGCCATCTTTTGTAATTGCATGGATATTGCAATTTTGATCGCTGTCACTGATGAAAATATAAATACTTTGCAGAAACAAATGAGGAAATTAGTGATACTGGAGCAAGAACTTGAGGACTCTAACAACAGGTGTTGAGGACTCTAACACAGGAATAATTTCAGAATTCTCAGCATTACTGAGGGCCACGAAGGCTGTGAGACTATGGGGTCCTGTTATCAAGCTGCGATAGCGGGGTTAGCCCGTCGGACATTTCATCACATGCTAACCCCCGCGGCCAGCTAAAAAACTAACGCCTGATCAATGCAGGCGCTAGCGACTAGCGCGGCAGGCGGTTTAACGCACATTAAACCCCCTATCACAGCTTGATAAAAGGACCCCTATATCTTTTTGGAAAACAACATTGCCCAAGCTACTCAGAATTGAATTTAAGCATGAACTTGAAATTGATAGAGCGCATAGAGTTCCTACACAGAAAAAAGATGTGAATGTAAGATTCCTGAGACCAATAGTAATGCAGTTATTATGCTATTATTAAATTATTTAAATAATGCAACAAGCACAATTGAAAATGCCTATGAAGTTTGAAGGAAATATGATTCTGTTTGTACCTGATTTAAGTAAGCAGACTGCAAAACGACAAAAGCAACTACTTGAATATAGGCCCAAGTTAAAACAAATGGGTACGTAGTATGGTATGTTCTACCCTACTAAATTAAGAGTTATTTATTTATTTGGATTTCTATCCTGTTCTCTTAGGAGCTCAGAACAGGTTACAATTGACATTCACAGTTAAATACAGGATGCGTTACAATTGACATTCACAGTAAAATACAGGACAACATTTACAGGCATTTGTAGAGAGACAGGTAAGAAGAGGGGGAACAAGGGGAGCATGGGAAGGGAGGAAGTAGGAGGAGGGGTGAGAGAGAGGGAGCAGGAGATTAAGGAAGAGGAGCAAGAACCTTCTCCATTGGATCTCATTGATTGTCTGGAAAAAGTCTCTGCTAGTAGCACAGGGAAAATCTGATATAGTCTTTGAATATGCTGCTTTTGGTTGCAACTATCTATGACAACATTTTTGGCAAGTATTGATATCATCTATATAACCACCATTTTGGTTTTCTGGCTGCCTCTATGGACTGTCTATCCCTTGTTTGGTTCTATTAATATGTTCTATGTTAATGTTGAAATGTGTTTTGTTAATCCGGGCATACTAGCATTGAATAACATCAAATTATTGATGAATATGAATGAGCATTACTGTGTGTATGTAGTACTGAGACTGGGAATGCAGTATACTGTTTTCATATGGCACTAAAGTGTTTCTCCTTAAATGTGAAGGGATTACAAAACCCAATTAAAAGAAAGAAAATATTAGATTATATATCAAACTCTCATCCTGATATAGGGCTCCTTTTACAAAGGTGCGTTAAGGCATTAATGCGCGGAATAGCGCGTGCTAAAATGCCACGTGTGCTAGCCACTACCACCTCCTCGTGAGCAGGTGGTAGTTTTTCGGGTAGTGCGCGCGCTAAAAACGCTAGCGTGTCTTTGTAAAAGGAGCCCATAGTATTTTTACAGGAAATACACCCATTGGAGACTGAATCGAAAAAGCTACGGTAATTACTAATTGGTTACTACCTCCATTATTCTCTCCAGCGGTAAATTAAAAGAATGAAGTGGTCATGTTAATAAGGAAAAGATCTGATATTGAATTGATATTTCATTCTACAGATTTAAACGAATGAGTTATTATGGGTATATTAGCAGTTAATTGCAAAAATATTACATTTTTGAATATATATAGACCCATTGGAGATGACCTTACATTTTTTTTGATGATCTGGCAGAAATTATAAATAGTAGTGATGATGTTATGTGTGTTATTGGGGACAATTTTAATTTAATTCTGGACCCTATCAAAGACATGAAATCCTCCATTAATTATAGGAAATATAGAGTTTGCTATAAACTACAGGACTTATTGTCACAATTTAAATTATATGATCCTTGGAGAATTACCCATGAACATGAACAGAAATATACATTTTATTCTCCCCAGATATGTCATATATAAGAATTTATTATTTTCTCATAAGCATGTTGAACATGCTGAAATTAGTAAAATAGTGGTATCTGATTACGCTGCAATTTCATTAAGGCTGAAGAGCCTATGTAAATCATTACCGAAGAAACAGTAGAGATTTAATAATGCATTGATTCAAGACAAAGATTTTATTGAACATACCAAAAAGGCTATTGATGATTACTTTTTTGCATACAGCATTTAAAAAAAGAACTACTTTAGAAGACTTGCATAAATTAGAGGAAAAAATTAAAGCATTAGAAGCTAGTCATACAGAAGTGCCCAACAACTTAGCACTTTTAAAACAATTACAAATCGCTTGCCATGAGTACAATTTAATCTTGAGCAAGACAGTTATTAAACAGATCTTTGTGCAACATGCTAATTATTATATGGATAACAAGAAGTGCAGGCCGAATATTTCCAGATGCCAGCCCAGCTGCTTCCTCTGCCGGCGGTCCCGCCCCTTCTCTGAGCCCTGCTGCGCTGCTTTTTCTTCCGGCGGTCCCGCCCTTTCTCTGAAGTCAGAGAAAGGGCGGGACCGCCTGAAGAGGAAGCAGCGCAACACAGGGCTCTGAGAAGGGGCAGGACCGCCGGCAGAGGAAGCAGCTGGGCTGGCATCTGGAAACAAGGTAGACAGCTTCTCCATGGGGGAGGGGAGGAGGCTGTGGGGGTGCGAGCGGTCCTTCGGGTGGGGCTGCGAGCTTTCCTTCGGGGTGGGAGTGCGAGCGCTCCTTCCGGGTGATGAATCGGGCGTCGGGGGGGGGGGGGGTAACTATGTAAAAAAATTTTTGTACAATGCGCTCACGCGTATAACGCGCAAGGGTATGCGTGGTATGTAAAAACCACGTATAACGCGCGCGTTATATGCGAGAAAATACGGTAGTTATATTGATATCTACCCAAAATATAACTAATTACAGTAACTAGCATTACTGTAACTAGTTACTACCCAGCACTGACAGGCACTCATACTGCCAGATTACTAGTGGCCCTGTACAAGCTTGGGGCCCCTTTTACAAAGCTGCATTAGTGATTCTTCCGTGGCAAATGCACCAATACTCATAGGAAATGAATGGATTTTGGTGCGTTTACTGTGGCAGCATTGTTACCGTGGCTTTGTAAAAGAGGACCTTGATGTAATTCATCCCTTATGTATAGATTTTTCTCTTGAGTTAGTAAATTGTTGGCTTGCACTGATTATTTTGTATGCAAGTAAATTCTTCCCAGTTACAATACAACTTTAGAAAAGTTACTAGAAATTTACATAAACCAAAGTCAAAAACAATTGCTCAAAGTATATTTGATCATTATATAGTGGCAGCGTAAATCTCTTACAAACATTCAGCAGTGGCAGAGGATTCAAGGCTTTTTAAAAGCTACATGAAATTTTAATGCAGAAACGCTATCAACACTGTGAGGTGAGTGCTGATGGCAAAATCAAAACCCACCAACTTTTCAAATTAAAATGCTGTCTAACTAAAGTGTGTCATCAACCAAGGGGAAAAGCATATTGTAGGAATAAAATATTGCCTCGCTTCTCTTTTTCATGACAGAGATATTGAGAGTTTTAATATAAATCAGCCTGGAAATCTAAGTCACAGTGAAACAAGCAGTTCTATATTTTGTTGCTCCTAATTCAGCAAGTAACATTTGATTTGTGAGTATTTGTTTGTTTTTTCGCAGCATATATCATTATGGAAATAAGAGATGTGCATTCTTCCAGGTATGCCCAATCCAACATGCTTTAGAAAATGGATACTATTGTGCAAATGTTGCACTTTTTATAGAGTTCAGCATGCCAGAAATTTTTTTGGGGGAGGGGGTTATTTCTTGAACTGGAGTATTGATTTAAGACAAATGATTTGTTTCATCTGAAGTTAAGAGGCATAGGGCATGAGTTGTTCTTGTGTTTTAATGCTTTACCTAAATCCTAGCCCAGTGCTGCAAGTACCCTGAGCAGTTTGGACCTCCATTTAACAAAAGAACATGAGTCGTCATACTGGGACAGACTGAAAGTCCATCAAGTCCAGTATCCTGTTTCCAAAAGTGGACAACCCAGGTCATAATTACCTGGCAAGATCCCAAGGAGTAAAACAGATTTTATGCTGCTTATCCTAGGAATAAGCAGTTAATATCTAATCGGGTCATTTCATAAATAATTCACACTATATATTTTTTTATTTACATGTTTATTTTTTTTCCAACTATATATTTTTACAGTTCTTCAATATAGTCTCTCTGCTTTGCAATGACTGAGTCCCAACTTCTGGGAAGCTTCATTATTCCATCCAAGACACAGTTTTTGTTCAGTTGTTGAACGGCTCAGGTACCGGCGAAGAAAGCTCTTCCAGAGTTGCAAAATGATGTTCAAGCATAGGTTGTTTCAACTTTGGAAAAAGGTCAAAGTCTGGTGGACTCATGTCTGGACTATAGGGAGCATGAGGTAACATCTTCCAGCCATATTTGCATAGTTTTTCAATGTCGAGTGGAGAACTTCATCTTCCCCATGACCATAAAAATTTCGATAAGCTCAATCAAAAGACAAACAAATGATGATTTTTGCTTATGATCATGAAGGCATCATCATCACAGACAATGTTCCATGTGGAAGAAGTGTCACAGAAGTGTACTATCGTGAGTTTTTGCAAATAATGCACATAAAAATGCACAAAACCCAACCTCAGTTGCTCTTGGCTGGGCCACTTATTCTTCACAACAACTCTTGCCCACACATAGGGAATGTCGTCATTGAAAAACTGCACAAATACGGCTGGGAGGTGTTACCTCATGCTCCCTACAGTCCAGACATGAGTCCACCAGACTTTGCCCTTTTTCCAAAGTTGAAACAACCTATGTGTGGACATCATTTTGCATCTATGGAAGAGCTTTCTTCTACTGGTACCTGAGCCATTCGACAACTGAACAAAAATGGTGTCTTGGATGGAATAATGAAGCTTCCTGGTCGTTGTGACTCGGTCATTGCAAAGCAGGGAGACTATATTGAAGGATTGTAAAGAAATACTTGAAAATAAATAAACCATGTACATTAAAAAAAATAGTATGCATTATTTATGAAATTACCCTCATAAATCTTAGACATATATACTGAATCATCTCCTAGAGTTAAGAGCTCGATTCAGTTTACATAATTAGATTACAAAGCAGGAATCTGATAACACTCTGAACTATTACCTCAAGTCAGTTTTCAAGATTTTGTGGAAGATCTGAAGAGATAGACAAGATTTTATATAAGATGGTAAATCATTCCATATCGCTGGAAACATACAAATTAGTGATTCTAGGGGCCATTGCTGACACCATAGCCATACCATGAACTTAAAGATAGAACACCGATCTCAGCAGACGCCTAAGAGGCGGCTGCCGATAACATGTTAATCACGCATCAACATCCTAAAGAGAATCTCTTCTACATCACTAAACAGACGCCTTAAATGTAGGCCAGCACTTTTCAGGCCTACATTTAAGATGTCTGTCTCGTGCCTACAAAGACATGTAGGGATGCTTAAACATGCCCAAGACCACTTCTAGGCGAAACCACACCCACGCTCTATCTTGGGCATGCATAAGCATCCCGAAGGGCGGATGTGGTCCCTCTATACAAAAGTGGAAGTAAGGAAGTAGTAGGGAATTACAGGCCAGTAAGTCTGACTTCTGTGGTAAGCAAATTAATGGAAATGCTTTTAAAACAGAGAATGGTGAAGTTTCTGGAATACAGGACCGGAGGCAACGTAGATTCACTAGAGTCAGGTCTTGTCAGACAAATCTGATCAATTTCTTTGACTGGGTGACCAGAGAATTGGATAGAGAGATGTGCTTGATGTGGTGGATTTAGATTTTAGCAAAGCATTTGACAGTGTTCCACACAGACATCTAATAAATAAACTGAGTGCTCCAAAGTGATGGGCTGGGTCAGAAACTGGTTGAGTGGAAGACGACAGAGGGTAGTGGTCAATGGAGATTTCTCTGAGATTAGGGATGTTACCAGTGGTGTGCCTCAAGGTTCTGTTCTTGGGCCTGTATTTTTTAACATTTGTATAAGCAACTAGCTGATGCCCCGGCGTTGCACGGGTATTTAATTATAGCAATAACACTGTAAATGGATTCAAATAAAGATACTTTATAGTGGTGAATGAAATTATTTTTTTACAGCTTTATAAAAAGTACAATATTCAAATTATAATGTGAAATATTTAACAAAATGAATACAATACAACTAACACAAAACTTGATTATAAACAACATTTTTAGTTTCACCTCCAGGAGCAAGAACATATAAATTCTTGGGTGAACCCACCCTTGAGCAAGCAACATAGAGTTGTCCATGGGAAAAACAGGGGGATCTTAAATCCACTCCACAGTATGTAATAGTCTGTCCCTGTGATTTGTTGATTGTGATAGAGAATGCAAGTCTCACTGAAATTTGCAATCTCTTAAACTGAAAAGGAAGATGTGTTGCAAGTTTAGTTCAAATCGGGCAAGCCGTTTTTGCGTGGGCAGCTTTTTACATTTTTTCCATTGACATGAATGGGTGAAATCTGATTTTCTGTTTGTAGATCTGCCCACATATGCAGGTGGGCCGCGAGACCCCCAGAACATATTACCCCAGGTAGTGAGGGATCTGCATACCAAGTTTCGTTCAAATCGGGCAAGCCCTTTTTGCGTTGGCAGCTTTTTACATTTTTTCCATTGACATGAATGGGTTAAATCTGAATTTCTGTTTGTAGCTCCGCCCACATGTGCAGGAGGGCCGCGAGACCCCCAGAACATATCACCCCAGGTAGCGAGGGATCTGCATACCAAGTTTCGTTCAAATCGGGCAAGCCGTTTTTGCGTTGGCAGCTTTTTACATTTTTTCCATTGACATGAATGGGTGAAATCTGATTTTCTGTTTGTAGCTCCGCCCACATGTGCAGGTGGGCCGCGAGACCCCCAGAACATATCACCCCAGGTAGTGAGGGATCTGCATAGCAAGTTTCGTTCAAATCGGGCAAGCCGTTTTTGCGTGGGCAGCTTTTTACATTTTTTCCATTGACATGAATGGGTGAAATCTGAGGTTATGTTTGTAGCTCCGCCCACATGTGCAGGTGGGCCACGAGACCCCCAGAACATATCACCCCAGGTAGTGAGGGATCTGCATACCAAGTTTCGTTCAAATCGGGCAAGCCGTTTTTGCGTTGGCAGCTTTTTACATTTTTTCCATTGACATGAATGGGTGAAATCTGATTTTCTGTTTGTAGCTCCGCCCACGTGTGCAGGTGGGCCACGAGACCCCCAGAACATATCACCCCAGGTAGTGAGGGATCTGCATACCAAGTTTCGTTCAAATCGGGCAAGCCGTTTTTGCATTGGCAGCTTTTTACATTTTTTCCATTGACATGAATGGGTGAAATCTGAATTTCTGTTTGTAGCTCCGCCCACGTGTGCAGGAGGGCCGCGAGACCCCCAGAACATATCACCCCAGGTAGTGAGGGATCTGCATACCAAGTTTCGTTCAAATCGGGCAAGCCGTTTTTGCGTTGGCAGCTTTTTACATTTTTTCCATTGACATGAATGGGTGAAATCTGATTTTCTGTTTGTAGCTCCGCCCACATGTGCAGGTGGGCCGCGAGACCCCCAGATCATATCACCCCAGGTAGTGAGGGATCTGCATACCAAGTTTCGTTCAAATCGGGCAAGCCGTTTTTGCGTGGGCAGCTTTTTACATTTTTTCCATTGACATGAATGGGTGAAATCTGAGGTTATGTTTGTAGCTCCGCCCACATGTGTAGGTGGGCCGCGAGACCCCCAGAACATATCACCCCAGGTAGTTGGAATTACTGTGAGAATGGCAGCTTTTTACAATTTTTCCATTGACATGAATGGGTGAAATATGATTTTATGTTTGTAGCTCCGGCCACGTGTGCAGGTGGGCCATGAGACCCACAGACCATATCACCCCAGGTAGTGAGGGATCTGCATACCAAGTTTCGTTCAAAGCGGTCAAGCCGGTTTTGAATTACTGTGAGAATGGCAGCTTTTTACATTTTTTCCATTGACATGAATGGGTGAAATCTGATGTTCTGTTTGTAGCTCCGCCCACGTGTGCAGGAGGGCCGCGAGACCCCCAGAACATATCACCCCAGGTAGTGAGGGATCTGCATACCAAGTTTCGTTCAAAACGGTCAAGCCGTTTTTGCGTGATCGCGGCACATACACACACACACACACATACATACCCCCAGAACATATCACCCCAGGTAGTTGGAATTACTGTGAGAATGGCAGCTTTTTACAATTTTTCCATTGACATGAATGGGTGAAATCTGAGGTTATGTTTGTAGCTCCGCCCACATGTGTAGGTGGGCCGCGAGACCCCCAGAACATATCACCCCAGGTAGTTGGAATTACTGTGAGAATGGCAGCTTTTTACAATTTTTCCATTGACATGAATGGGTGAAATATGATTTTATGTTTGTAGCTCCGCCCACGTGTGCAGGTGGGCCACGAGAACCCCAGAACATATCACCCCAGGTAGTGAGGGATCGGCATACCAAGTTTCGTTCAAAGCGGTCAAGCCGGTTTTGAATTACTGTGAGAATGGCAGCTTTTTACATTTTTTCCATTGACATGAATGGGTGAAATCTGAGGTTATGTTTGTAGCTCCGCCCACATGTGTAGGTGGGCCGCGAGACCCCCAGAACATATCACCCCAGGTAGTTGGAATTACTGTGAGAATGGCAGCTTTTTACAATTTTTCCATTGACATGAATGGGTGAAATATGATTTTATGTTTGTAGCTCCGCCCACGTGTGCAGGAGGGCCGCGAGACCCCCAGAACATATCACCCCAGGTAGTGAGGGATCTGCATACCAAGTTTCGTTCAAAACGGTCAAGCCGTTTTTGCGTGATCGCGGCACATACACACACACACACACATACATATATAGATATTGCTGAAAGGCTGTCAGATAAGATTTGCCTCTTTGCGGATGATACCAAAATCTGCAATAAAGTAGACATGCTGGATGGTGTGAATAACATGAAAAAAAAACCTGGTGAAGCTTTAAGAATGGTCTGAAATTTGGCAGCTAAAATTTAATGCTAAGAAATACAAGGTCATTCATTTTGGCTGCAAAATCTGAAGGATTGGTACAGTTTAGAGTGGGATAGAGAGTTGCGCGGGGACAGAAATCCCACCCGTCCCCACCCGTCCCCGCCAAAGTCCCACCCGTCCCCACCCGTCCCCGTGAGGAATCCCTCCGTCCCCACCCGTCCCCGTGAGGAATCCCTCCGTCCCCACCCGTCCCCGCGAGGAATCCCCTCCGTCCCCACCCGTCCCCGCGAGGAATCCCCTCCGTCCCCGCCCGTCCATATAAACTTCAGAAATAGTTATTTCATTTAATTATGCTACTGAATTAAAGGCTCTGGTAGAAACCCATTTACAAATAAGCAAAAAGACTTTATTAATTTGAAAATATTAATTGGGAAGAATACATACTTTGCAAATGGGTTTCTACCAGAGCCTCTAATGTTTATAAATTTTTATCAACACAACTAATATACTACTTTATCCTGAAGCAAAATAAAAAAAAAGAAATATAATTCTTTTCCTACCTTTGTTGCCTGGTTTCTGCTTTCCTCATGTTCTCATTCAATTCCTTCCATCCACTGTCTCTCTTCCTTCTGCATCTTCCATTTGCTCTGTTACTGTGCCTCTCCCTTTCTTCCCCCTTCCAAATTGGTCTGGCACCCATCTTCTTCTCTCCGCTCCCCCATAGTCTGGCATCTGTCTTCTTCCCTGCCAGTGTCTTCTCCCTACTCTCTCTTCCCCATTTCCTTTCAGCGTCCTTCTCCCCCCCATCTTCCCCATGTCCTGTCAGCGTCCTTCTCCCCCCTCTGTCTTCCACATGTGCTTTCAGTGTCCTTCTCCCCCCTCTGCTTCCCCATGTCCTTTCAGCGTCCTTCTCCCTCTCTGTCTTCCCCATGGCCTTTCAGCGTCCTTCTCCACCCACCCCCCCGTCTTCCCCATGTCCTTTCAGCGTCCTTCTCCACCCCTTTGTCTTCCCCATGTGCTTTCAGCATCCTTCTCCCCCCTCTGTCTTCCACAAGTGCTTTCAGATTCCTTCACCCCCCCCCCGCCCTTCCCATGGCCTTTCAGTGCCCTTCTCCACCCCTTTGTATTCCCCATGTGCTTTCAGCGTCCTTCTCCCTCCTCTGTCTTCAAGTGCTTTCAGAGTTCTTCCCCCCCTCCTCCCGTCTTCCCCATGGCCTTTCAGCGTCCTTCTCCCCACTCATTCTCTACCGCCCCGGGTGCAGTACAGCCGGCCAGGTCCCCTTACTTTTGTGGCACTTCCCCGACCGACTGACAACAGCCCCGGTCCGACAAACCTCCCTGCCCTTAACTGCGAATCTAAATTACCTTATTACAGCTGCTGTAAGAAGATAATTTAGATTCGCGGCTACAGGGCAGGGAGGATTGTCGGACCGGGGCTGTTGTCGGTCGGTCGGTCGGGGAAGTGCCACAAAAGTAAGGGGACCTGGCCGGCTGTGCTGCAACCGGGGCGGGGTGTGGCGGGGCGGACCGCCCCCTCCCTTGGTAGCCACTCGAACCGCGAGGCTACTCTCCTCCTTACCTGCACTGCCTGCAGCACAGAGCCAAACGGAAGTCTTCCCGACGTCAGCGCTGACGTCGGAGGGAGGGAGGGCTTTGTTTAAGCCCTCCCTCCCCTCCGAAGTCAGCGCTGACGTCGGGAAGACTTCCGTTCGGCTCTGTGCTGCAAGCAGAGAAGGTAGGGAGAAGAGCCGCGCGACTGAGTACATCCAGCTTTGTTTAAGCCCTCCCTCCCCTCCGACGTCAGCGCTGACGTCGGGAAGACTTCCGTTCGGCTCTGTGCTGCAAGCAGAGAAGGTAGGGAGAAGAGCCGCGCGACTGAGTACATCCAGCCCCGCAGGAACCCCGCGACCCTCGGAGGCGTCCCCACGGGATCCCCGCGACCCTAGGGGGCGTCCCCACGGGATCCCCGCGACCCTAGGGGCGTCCCCACGGGATCCCCGTGACCCAAAGGGGGAACCCGCGGGATGCCCGCGGGTCCCGCGGGATTCCCGTCGTCCCCGTTCCCGTGCAGCTCTCTAGAGTGGGACTTGGGTGTGATTATATGTGATGATCTTAAGGTTGCCAAACAGGTTGAAAAGGTGATGATGAAAGCTAGAATAATTCTAGGGTGCATAGGAAGAGATATGGCCAGTAGGAAAACGGAGGTATTGATGCCCCTGTATAAAACTCTGGTGAGACCTCATTTAGAATATTGTGTACAGTTCTGGAGGCCGCATCTTCAAAAAGATAGAAAAAGGATGGAGTCGGTCCAGAGGAAGGCTACTAAGGTGTATGGGAACAGGCTTAAATATCTCAATATGTATACTTTGGAGGAAAGGCGGGAAAGGAGAGATATGATAGAGACGTTTAAATAACTAAGGGCTAGATTCACTAAGCACTAAAAATATTAATCACACCTTTACAATTCAGCCTCCAGACCATCATCACCTGGCTGCCTGGCATAGGAAAGCCTAGTCATCCAGCACAGAGGCCGCTTCAGCCATCTTGGGGGTGGGTTATGGACCCATGGAGAGGAGGATCCATGCCCATAAGCCCCTGTAATCACTGCATTGATACTGAAACATGTGCACACCCCTATACACATCCAAAAACCCTTTTTTACTGGCATATAAATGGCTCCTGCAGCCATAAGGGGTATTGGGGTGGTAGATAAGTGGGTCTAGGGGATTCTGGAGGTGGTTTGGGGGGCTCACCATGACCTATAAGGGAGCTGTAGTGAGGAGAAGACATGGCACCCTTTTTGTGACGTTCACAGCAGTGCCCTGTAAGGTACCCCACTATTTAGGTGCCAGGTCTGGGTGTTCAGTCCATCACTTTGCAGACCCCTCCTACGTCCAACAGGGCTTGTTCTAGGCGTTTTTGACTTGGACGGAAATGTGATGTAAAGATGGACGATTTAGCGGCTTGGACGATCAGATTGACAAGACTTATAATTAGACGATTTTCGAAACAAAAAAAATTTTGGACGTATTTTTCGAAAATGTATCCTAGGCTATTTTTTAGTTTGGACGACTTGCGACTTAGACGCAAATGGACTTAGGCTTCCCTTTCGATTAAGCCCCTCCACATGTTTGTTGGAACCTTCCTAGAAATATTAACACAATGGAATACATTTTTTTAAAAACAAATAAACTCCCTCCTTTGCAAAGCCGCACTAGTGTTTTCAGTGCCAGCCATCGTGATAACAGCTTTAATGCTCACAGAATTCATATGAGCACCCAAGCTGTTACTGCTGCGGCCAGTGCTAAAAATGCTATCGCGGCTTTGTAATGAGGGGGAAAACGAATAGATAAACCATCGAAAATGCTATGCAGAAGGAGTAGTGTGCTAAGCATGGTAAGAAGGGAAATGAATAAAATTAACAAATAAAAAACACATTGAGATGAGAAGTGATATTTTGGCAGCTGGGTCAGGAGGAAAGAGGAGTTATTTCTAACCAGCCTGTTTTTTTTTTAAACTCCCATGTTTCTCTAGTCTATGGTCTTATTTGCTTTATTATTCCACAGTGAAAAAAAGTAGGAAGACCTCATTGGCTGAAATGTCACTTCTGATCTCATTTCCCATTACTAGGTTGCACTTTAGTATCCCAGGTTTTTTTATTTTTATTTTTTTTTAATATTGCTGACACACGTATTGTATATGGTGCCATTTCTCCTCCTCCTTCTTCTTCTTTTTCAATGCAAATAAGCTGTCTTAGAATTTTACTATTCAAATAGCATTTTAAAACAGTTTCATCCAGAACATTTAAATACAAAATCTTATCAAGGATGCACAATTGCACTGCTAGCAGGCTGCATAATCTAGTCACATTCAGTTTCTTAAATGGAAATAAATGATTGCACAGTATGTTCGAGGTGATACAATTTCTCCTATTGAATTAGAAGTCGTTGCACAGGCTGTCCTTCATATCGTAGAAGTTTTGTACTCGCACCCAATTTTCCACATTTAGGAAAATGCATTATTAGGCTCGTTGTCTGCCAGTCGTTTCATAATGGTGCTTTCATCTCAGACCTGAGAATTTATCACTGGGCCTCTCAGCATCTGATGGAAATCAAGAATTTGCTGAGGTGAGATAAATAATCCTCGCTGGCCAAGGGAGCTGGGAGAGGAAGCAAGCATTCAATTTGCTTTAACATTTGAAGTACAGACCCACCTGCTGAAGATAGGCATATCTGGCCCGAAATTTCCATATTGATTATAATGTGTAATTGCCTAGTTAAATGAGCTGCAAATGCTGAAACCCTCCTCTTCTCCCCTCACCCATCTGCAATTAGGAAACAATTTTACACAGTTCTAGAGTATTTCAGATAACAAAGAAAGCTTACTCTTTATTGAAAGACTTGATTGTTTCAGCTAAGGTGGTATGTTCCAATTACTGAATGTACCACATAGAAGCAGTCACATGGACACAAACTGTAGAGTTGGTATTAGATGAGCTGAAAACATCAATACACACATCACTACACACTGGAACACACTTTTACACTCTCTTCTAAACAGTCTATTGCAGGCAGTGCAAAGAAAAGATTATCACCTTATATTCACTGGCAGAGCTTCAGGCTAGACAATTCCTGTCCTGGGTTTTGACAATCTTTTACTTTATGAAAAGTTAGGAATTTATTAAAGGTAGAAAGACAAAACCATGTATGTATTTCATTTCAAATGTGCCACTTAGCAGATTTGCAATGAAAGAAAAAAAGAGGGCCATAGAAATATACCACCCTTTGCCATTTTCCTCTCCATCTCAATGTGACATTTACCTAAATATATTCTATGCACTACTCGGAGACTACAGAATTACAGTACTTTGAAATTGTTCCTTAAATACAATCACACACCCATGATGTTGTTCCAGGAGATGAAAATATGACATCTAGAAGAAATGCTAATTCATGTACAGTCAATTTCTTTGTGTTAAGGAGTACACCATATTTGACAATTTGTGAACACAAACTTTTACATTAAAGTGTTTGCAGGGAGTTTTTTTTTTTTTTAAACAGAGCCCTACTGCTAGCAATATTGAACAAATGGGCAGGCCCTATTGTGATCCATAGAGAGGTTGATTTATTCCAAAGCTTTGAGCCTTCATTTACAGAATTGCTGTCAAATCTAGTTTTCTGAATATCCATTCTTGTAAAAGCAGATATTTCTCTTCCATGACCCCGCATTACTAAAGAGCATTTACCTCATAAAGGGCTCCTTTTACTAAGCTAAGGTAAGCACTAGTGCGTGCATAGTGCAGCTTCAAATGTGCATATGCAAACCATGTCTGGGGCGGAGAGTGAGCATTATTGTGCAAATCAATTAGCACTTCTGCAAAAAAAATATCTGTGACTAGAGCAGTGTTAAGCGTGATTCTATAAATGGCAGGCACATTGTATAGAATCATGCTTAGCGCTGCCTAAGTGGCATTAGGCGTCACTAGGCATACTAACTTTTTTTTCGTAATTGTTTATTTATAACAAAAAACAAGACAGAGAAACAGCAATGGGCATATCAACTTATAGGTGCCTCCTATTTATGCCAGAATTTTCTTGGCTTAAATGCATGCACCTATGTTGCATAGACGATGATGCCTAAGTCAAAAATAGGTGCATAACCCAAAATCACACCCACAAAATGTCGAGTTTAAACAACGTTGATTGTTAGTTTTCCTGCTGTCGGACAAAATTATCTTCTCAGTTAGCATAAAGGGTTTATGGTGAAAAAAATTCCTTAAAGAACGGCGGACTCAGCTAAATCCACCATTTTTTCTTCAAACCAAATAGACATTGTCAGGAGCATTAGAGTATTGACATCCGAGTAATTTCTTCATTTAATCCATCAGGAGCCAGTGTATTTAGATAAAACATCCATTTTTGTTCCTTGGTGTTTAGTGCTTTTTTTTTTTTTTAAATTGCCACCCTCCCTCCGTACTTGCCTTGCATCAATGACACGCCATTTAATGTCAAGCAATGTATGCCCCATTTTCTTCCAATGATCTACAATGGGGGCTGTGTCAGATTCAGTATTCACTCTAGATTTATGTTCTGTAAGGTGCATCTTAACAGATCGAAAGGTACGCCCTGCATTATTTGTGTTTATAAAATGACAATTGTACAGAATATTGTTTCTTTTTATACTTTAATAAAATAAGTTCAATATAAAATCATAACTATTCGAGGTTTGTGTGGATGGGATCAGACGGTTTGCGGAGACGTGGTGGGGACCAAGCTCATGGAGAAGGGGTGGAGATGGGGAACCAAGCTCATGGGGATGGGGACCGAGCATGCGGGGATGAGGCAGGGACAGGGACCGAGCTTGCGGAGACAGGGACAAATTTTTCCCCCGTGTCATTCTCTAGCCACAGTGAGCAGAGCAGAGGCTGTACAGAAAGTGGAACTGAGGCACGGGCCAGTTCCTAATATAGATCCCAATGTATTTCAGTTTGGTGATTCTCCCACTCCCCCTGAATGGAAAGCCTGATTACAGCAAAAATGGAACAAAGAATAAAATCATCCCGTGGTCCAGGAATCCAAAACACTCTCAACGACACCATCCACACATTCAAAGTGAGCCATGGCAAGACATCAAATTTTTGCATTTCAAGCCAACATCTAAAGCCTGGTTGTGTAAACGTGAGATAGTGAAATGAAAGTAGATGTGAGAAGAGTATACGGCTGGCTGACATGGACCAGAGGGCCCAGGAAAATATGAGGTTCCTGATGACAGACAGTGGCATGAACTGCAGTGAGGCTCCATCAGGACCATGCAGATCATGTTTCCAAGTTTCCAAGTTTATTAGTTTTTAATATCCCGACCATCAAACAATTGTCTGGCCGGTTAACAATAAAATTAATAAAGAGTTTAAATGTAGTAGAATGTGCATGAAGAAGTCTAAAATTAAACGTAAATGACAAAGACTTGACGTACTGGAGTGTGAGGGCAATAGGGGAGGAAAGGGAAAAAGTTACATTGTATAGAAGAAACGGGAAAAGTGGGGGGGGGATTGAACGAAGGGAAGGGGAGGCGTGTAGATGATGGATGCTTGCCTGATGAAAGAAAGAAAAAAGAGAGAGAGAAAAAAAAAAAAGAATTTAGGTTTGATTAAAAGCGTCCCGAAATAAAAAAGTCTTTAGATTTATCTTGAATTTGGCTAATTGTTGTTCGTCGCGGAGGTATTGTGGAAGTGAGTTCCATAATGTAGGGGCAGTTATAGCGAAATTTGTTTTGCGAGTATAATAGAAGTCTTTTAGGGATGGAATATAGAGAAGTTTGTGGTCTGATGATCTTAATGTACGAGTGGAACTTTGAGGAATAAGGAGTTTGTCAAGAAATGTAGGTTGATGTAAGAGTTTGATTTTGAAAGTGAGTAGGATAATTTTATAAGTGATACAGTGGATACAGCACCCCTAATCTGTAATTCCTTGCCAGCCCACCTCAGGGAAGAAAACAATTTAGACAGACTGAAAGGATCATTGAAATGTTATTTTTATTTAAAAACGCTTTTGAGTTGTAGAAATTTCAGATGACATCATTGATATCATTCCGTAGTATTTCAAACATTCATGCCGACTCTTTCAAGGAGTTTTAACTACTTATTTCCCCTCCTCTTGTTTTTTCCTTATTCGACAACTTTCTTTACATATTGTAGTTCATTCCTTTTCTGATTGTGTCCCCGTTCATCTGTCAAAGTTTATTTTGTCTGCATTTACCTACGTTTGTTTGTTTAAAACATGTTGCATGTACTCTCCCCTTTTTTTTAAAACTATTGTAAATCGCTTAGAAGTTTGGATAAACGATCAATCACATTTTAAATAAACTTGAAACTTGAAGTATGGGTCGTAGCTGGGTTCTGCTTCTCCCACTGATGCTTTCTATGAGTAGCACAGTAGGAGGTAAAATACTTCTGTGCATGAAAGAAAAGTGGGTTCCACGGGTGATTGTATCTGATAACTTTAAGGTGGCCAAACAGGCAGAAACAGTAACAGCAAAGCCAGAAGAATGGATATGGAGAAGAATGGCCAGAAGAAATCTCTGGTGAGACCTCATTAGGAAAACTGTGTACAAGTTCATTCTCATTATTCATAGTATTATGGTCCATGAAAATGTCTGCAAGCTGCAGAATTGCAAATAATGAAACGAAGAAGAGTCTATGAGAAAATAGAGGTTAAGTTTCAGCAGTTCACATGCACCTCAAAATTGCAGAAAGTGAACAGTGGATCCAATGGGAAAATAGGGTTAGAATCCTGCATGAAGTATCTGTAATTCACTCTCCAGATGCTGGGGGCCATATCTGGAAGCAAAACCTGACCATGAGGTGAAAGTGAAAGAAAAAAGCTTTTTTTTTTTAAACACCAATTTTTGAATACACAAACTTGAATGGGGAATTTGGTTGCAATTGATGCATCCATGTATAAGCAAATTCATACATCACATATGCGTGAATAACGAGAATGGTCTCCACCTACGTATGTCCCAGGTGGCTAGAAGAAAAAGTTCCTGCTCTTGTAGTGGAAGTGGGCCCAAAAATATGAGGGGGGGGGGGGAGTAGGTAAATTTCAGGCATCAGACAGAAATTTCTAGTTGCATTGGAGACCTACTGTATACGATTTGTTGAGTCCTGCTTTATTCAAACTGCATGAAAGCATCTTCATAGGTGGAATCTGGATGGAACATGGTAGAATATTGATATAAGCATATTGATTATGAAATATGTACTTATGTGCATACTTTATGTCTATGGTTCCCAAACCTGGGTCGTGGAGGCATCCCAGCCAGCCAGAATTTCAGGATATCCACAATGAATATTCATGAGAGGGATTTCCATGAAGTGGAGACAGTGAATGCAAATCTCTCTCGTGAATATTCATGGTGGATGTCCTGAAAATCTGACTGGCTAGGGTTCCTCCACGACCAGGTTTGGGACTCACAGCTTTAAGCATTAACATTCATACCAGCTCCTGAAGCAGCTTCTAGCTTTTTATATTACCTGCAAAAGATTTCTAAGAAACAATGGTAGGGGTTAGGAGAATCTAGGGGAAGATACCATCTGCCATTGTCCATTTCTGCATGTGGTACTTGATGGGGGTACTGTGTCATGCTCTGGGCCATTTCAGCACTAGCTAGGTGGTGGTGGTGGTAATCGTGGCATGCTATGAGCTATTCTGTATGGGGGTGGGGGTGGGTGGGTGGGTTAGGGTATTTCACCTGATAATGGGGCCTTTAAAGAGCTTGATGGAATAATCTGAGCCCCCATTGGTAACACTTTGCTGTTGCCAGTAATACTAGGCAGTAGTACATCTATTCTACATTTCATTTTCATCTTATAGGTAATAAATGTTTCATTTACTTTAGTAAATCCAGTGGTAACATCTGTGCTTTGCAGGGGTTAATGTCAGATTTTAATGCAATTATACAAATAAACCCCACATGTTAATGTCTTGAAATATACATGTAATGAATCACATTCAATATGGGTGTCTCAGTACAAAGTAGGATTTTGGCTGAATATTCTTTCCTAATTGCAATGCCTTGTCACATATAATCCTCCTTGATCCGGAGCATTATTGCTGAAAAATGCTGCAAATTAACACATTTGATTCAGTTAGAGGTATTATGAGTAAACCTAATTAATCCCTCCCCTTTTATCAAGCTGCGCTGCCGAGCAGTGTGAGCTAAATGCTGTCACTCATAGGAATAGAATAGGCATTTAACTTGTGCTGCTTGGCAGAGCAGCTTGATAAAAGGGTTGGTAAATAACATAGTAACATAGTAGATGACGGCAGATAAAGACCCGAATGGTCCATCCAGTCTGCCCAACCTGATTCAATTTAAAAATTTATTTTTATTTATTTTATTTTTATTTTTTTAATTTTTCTTCTTAGCTATTTCTGGCAAGAATCCAAAGCTTTACCCGGTACTGTGCTTGGGTTCCAACTGCCTAAAATCTCTGTTAAGACTTACTCCAGCCCAACTACACCCTCCCAGCCATTGAAGCCCTCCCCTGCCCATCCTTCACCAAACGGCCATACACCAACACAGACCGTGCAAGTCTGCCCAGTAACTGGCCTAGTTCAATATTTAATATTATTTTCTGATTCTAAATCTTCTGTGTTCATCCCACGCTTCTTTGAACTCAGTCACAGTTTTACTCTCCACCACCTCTCTCGGGAGCGCATTCCAGGCATCCACCACCCTCTCCGTAAAGTAGAATTTCCTAACATTGCCCCTAAATCTACCACCCCTCAACCTCAAATTATGTCCTCTGGTTTTACCATTTTCCTTTCTCTGGAAAAGATTTTGTTCTACGTTAATACCCTTCAAGTATTTGAACGTCTGAATCATATCTCCCCTGTCCCTCCTTTCCTCTAGGGTATACATATTCAGGGCTTCCAGTCTCTCCTCATACGTCTTCTGGCGCAAGCCTCCTATCATTTTCGTCACCCTTCTCTGGACCGCCTCAAGTCTTCTTACGTCTTTCGCCAGATACGGTCTCCAAAACTGAACACAATACTCCAAGTGGGGCCTTACCAATGACCTGTACAGGGGCATCAACACCTTCTTCCTTCTACTGACTACGCCTCTCTTTATACAGCCCAGCATCCTTCTGGCAGCAGCCACTGCCTTGTCACACTGTTTTTTCGCCTTTAGATCTTCGGGCACTATCACCCCAAGGTCCCTCTCCCCGTCCGTGCATATCAGCTTCTCTCCTCCCAGCATATATGGTTCCTTCCTATTATTAATCCCCAAATGCATTACTCTGCATTTCTTTGCATTGAATTTTAGTTGCCAGGCAATAGACCATTCCTCTAACTTTTGCAGATCCTTTTTCATATTTTCCACTCCCTCTTCGGTGTCTACTCTGTTACAAATCTTGGTATCATCTGCAAAAAGGCACACTTTTCCTTCTAACCCTTCAGCAATGTCACTCACATACATATTGAATAGGATTGGCCCCAGCACTGAACCCTGAGGGACTCCACTAGTCACCTTTCCTTCCTTCGAGCGACTTCCATTAACCACCACCCTCTGGTGTCTGTCCGAAAGCCAGTTTCTGACCCAGTTCACCACTTTGGGTCCTAACTTCAGCCCTTCAAGTTTGTTCAACAGCCTCCTATGAGGAACTGTATCAAAGGCTTTGCTGAAATCCAAGTAAATTACATCTAGCATATGTCCTCGATCCAGCTCTCTGGTCACCCAATCAAAAAATTCAATCAGGTTCGTTTGGCACGATTTACCTTTTGTAAAGCCATGTTGCCTCGGATCCTGTAACCCATTAGATTCAAGGAAGTACACTATCCTTTCTTTCAGCAAAACTTCCATTATTTTTCCAACAACTGAAGTGAGGCTCACCGGCCTGTAGTTTCCTGCTTCATCCCTGTGACCACTTTTATGAATAGGGATCACATCCGCTCTCCTCCAATCCCCAGGAATCACTCCTGTCTCCAGAGATTTGTTGAACAAATCTTTAATAGGACTCGCCAGAATCTCTCTGAGCTCCCTTAGTATCCTCGGATGGATCCCGTCTGGTCCCATCGCTTTGTCCACCTTCAGTTTTTCAAGTTGCTCATAAACACCCTCCTCCGTGAACGGCGCAGAATCTACTCCATTTTCTCGTGTAACTTTGCAGACAATCTCGGTCCTTCTCCAGGATTTTCTTCTGTGAACACAGAACAGAAGTATTTGTTTAGCACATTTGCTTTCTCCTCATCACTCTCCACATATTTGTTCCCAGCATCTTTTAGCCTAGCAATTCCATTTTTTATCTTCCTCCTTTCACTAATATATCTGAAAAAATTTTTATCTCTCTTTTTTACATTTTTAGCCATTTGTTCTTCCGCCTGTGCCTTCGCCAAAAGTATCTCTCTCTTGGCTTCTTTCAGTTTCACCCTGTAGTCCTTTCTGCTCTCCTCTTCTTGGGTTTTTTAATATTTCATGAACGCCAACTCTTTCGCCTTTATTTTCTCAGCCACTAGGTTTGAGAACCATATCGGCTTCTTTTTTCTCTTGTTTTTATTGATTTTTATCGCTCCTTTCAGCTTAGACCACTGTCTTTCCACTTCTCTTATGTCCTCCCATCCTAACAGCTCTTTCTTCAGGTACTTTCCCATTGCATTAAAGTCTGTACGTTTGAAATCTAGGACTTTAAGTATCGTGCGGCCGCTCTCCACTTTAGCCGTTATATCAAACCAAACCGTTTGATGATCGCTACTACCCAGGTGAGCACCCACTCGAACATTAGAGATACTCTCTCCATTTGTGAGGACCAGATCCAATATCGCTTTTTCCCTTGTGGGTTCCGTCACCATTTGTCTAAGCAGAGCCTCTTGAAAGGCATCCACAATCTCCCTACTTCTTTCCGATTCTGCAGATGGAACATTCCAGTCCGCATCCGGCAGGTTGAAATCTCCCAACAGCAGAACCTCCTCTTTCCTTCCAAACTTTTGGATATCCACAATCAGATCCTTATCAATTTGCTGCGATTGAGTCGGAGGTCTGTAGACTACACCCACGTAGATAGAAGTTCCATCTTCTCTTTTCAGAGCAAATGACAAATATATATCTATAATAATAAAACCCTAGAGCGCGCATGCGCTCTTGAAACTTCGTGATTCCTGGCGCCGTGAGGTGTGCCGCCATGCCGAATTCGATTTTCGAACACAGAGGCAGGCCAGAACACGGAGCAACTCCCACCTCGCCGTCACTCACCGCCAGAGTGCCGCCTCACTGCTGCCGCTGATTCAGAGGGGGGGCACAGGCGCACCTGCCAACATCTTCTTCTCACCCTCCTCCCTCTTGCCTACTCACCCGCCCGCCGCGGCTCTTCTCTCGAACGGGCCGGGGACCACAGGCGGACGGCCCGCAGACAGGAGGCTGCCGAAACACACAAAGCTTCCCCGAGGGGGAGGGGAACGGCAAGCAATGGTGAGGAGGGAGTCGGAGCAGACCGCAGAGGCTGTCGGTGCCTGCAGGCCACGGCGGCTTCAGACGGATGTCGGTGGAGAGCAGAGTTGTCGGTGTCAGCTTCAGGCGGATGTCGGTGGAGGTAAGGGTTGCTGCTGGACATGGGAAGAGGTGCTGATGGATGGGGGGCAAAAAAGGAAGGGAGGCCTACTGCTGGACAGTAGAAAAGAGGTGCTGCTGGACAGGGGGGCAGGAAAAGGAAGGGAGGCCTAATGCTGGACAGGGGGAGTAGAAAAGAGGTGCTGCTGTTCAGGGGCGGCAGAAAAAGGAAGGGAGGCCTACTGCTGGACAGGGGGAACAGAAAAGAGGTACTGCTGGACAGGGGAAGAGGTGCTGCTGGACAGGGGGGAGTTAAAACAAAGGGAGAAGGGCTGCTGCTAGATAAGGGGAGCAGTGAAGGGGTGGTGGTGAACACAGGGGAAGAAAAAGGAAGGGCAAATGGACAGGGGGAGCAATTATAGTTCCCATTGCCTTTCTTACCCGCTTTGCTTTTTTGTCTTACTCTCCATTGATTGGGGTGGGGCCCGCGTTGCCGATGGGGGGGGGGGGCATTGCCGATCAATGCTGGAGGGAAAAAACAATGTTGATGTCCTCCTTCATAGGGCCCCCCTGACCATTTTGGGCCCTAGGCACGTGCCTACTTGGCCTATTGGTTAATCCTGCCCTGTTAAAGAGTAGCGCTTAGCTCAGATTCCTGCAACCAACTTTGGGTGTGAGGGCTTATGCCAGTTGAAACCTGCTGTAAATGCCACAACTAATGGCAGTTAGGTATGTAAATGACCCTATTCTGTAAGACTGTGCCTAAATTTTGGGAACATCTCTGACCCACCCATACCTCTTCTCTGGCCATGCCCTCTTTTGGTAACAGTATTTTGAATAAGCTGAAGATGGCTGTAGTAGAGCACGTGTGATATTAAATACTGCATTACAATAATCCAGATGGCTTACGACTAGCAAAAATATTAAAGTAGTGAGCACAACTTTACCTGGAAATGAATGAAGAGCTCTGTTCTATGTTCTGTGCCCTTGACTGTAATGCTGATGTTTAAAAGTCCTAACCTGCACGATGATGTGCTTTATAAAAAGAAAGGGAACAATTGTGCAAATACAGAGTTAGATCCACACAAACAAAAGGAATCAAGAAAAGTAATGTGAAGCAGTTTTATTGACCTGACACGGCCCCCTGCTTCGGCTGAAGCCTGTATCAGGGGTCTAAAAGCATTTACAAAAACAGTATTAGTACAACATTCATAAAACAATTATTTATGATATAAAAACACACTTTTTAAATATGGTGAAGTGGGTAATTACACTGTTCAAAATCAAAATCAAAAATACCCCACTGCATAGGCTAAGAGTCACTTATTTGACGAAAGGAAAGCCTCAGGTCACTTGGTTGAACTTAATTCTGTTCAACCTCCTATCCCCACATCATCGGCCAAAATCTTTCGTTGGGTGTGACTAAATGCCAAAAAGTTGTTTTATAGGACTTATAGATTTAATTAGATGCAACATAAAAAGCTATGTTGTTATGGGTCTTTGTATTATTTGTATGTTGTTATATCATAAATGATTGTTTAATATGTGTTGTACTAATACTGTTTCTGTAAATGTACAGCATCACCCACAAAAAACAAACAAGGAGTAGGGGTCTGACACAATGTCTTCCAGCCAATATAAAGTTTAATCATGACTCTTTTTTTTAATCCAATGTAAAGTTTAATCAAATCGAGATGTGACACAGAGACGGGTTTTGGTGGACACCCACCTGCATAAGGAATCACAAATTCTTATATCATGAAAACATTAAATGATCCCAATAGAAACAGGAAAACCAATTTGAAAATCTCATTGTGCATCACAAAGAAGACATTGTGTCAGACCCCTACTCCTTCGCTTTTTTGTTGGTTTTACATGAGGGCAATCCTTTTTTACCCTGAATTACCCACACCATGCTTCCTCCAACATGCCTCCTTTCTACATGGGAATTTCTGGACCCAACTGGCATATGTATTTGTTAAGTCATGGTATTTCCAAAATGGTGGTTTACTCATGGGTACTCTTTATATGTGGATAAGCCAGCAAATCCATGTATAAATAGTCAATGGATGGACCATGCCACTGACTCATGGCAACATGCACAGTGAGGAACCTGCCCTATGAGGTTTCAAGGCAGAGCACATGGTTTGCCTGTGTTCTGCCATTGCCTTCTCCTGTGCAGTGTGTGGCTCCACTATGTTGCTGCTGCCCAACATGGTATTCCCAGGTGTTTTCCCATCCATGTATTGGCCAGGCCTAACCCTGCTTAGCTTCCAATGACAAAAGCAGGCCTACTCAGGGTAGGTTATAATAGTCACTAGCATCTCTGAAATGACCACCTTCTGGTTGAATGTAAGCCCTTTGGGGATGCTCATTAGGAACTATGGTATGAAACTTTAGTTTTATGTGAACTACCTCTGGTTTTATTCTGCTCTTGGTCTTTCTAATTGTGTTATTGTAGCCATTAATGAGTGTCTTTCAGTCTTTCTGAACTGGGTCACAGCTAATAATCTTAAGTTAAATCCAGATAAAACGGAACTTTTGTATTTTCCCCAGGGTCTGGCACAATTGATTTCTTTTCCAGACTCTAATTTAGAGTAGTGATTAATGATACATTGGCCCCAGTGAAAGAACATGCACGCAAGTGGAGAATTTAAATGGATACTGAATATGCAAGTCACAAGAGCTGCAAAGAATGCTCATTTATATTCTTTGATGTTTAAAACCATTTTTGGCATCCCTCAACATGCATTATTTATTCATGCAGCCGTCATTTCACAGTTAGAGCAATGCAATGCTTAGATTGTTAGAATTATATGTTATATAAATCAAATATGGGGTTTCCAAGCAAATATTACCGTGGTACTTACAATAAGTTCAAAATGCAGTTGCTTGCCTTCTATTTGATGTGCTTTTACAGGATCATACTGTCCTGTTTGGAAAGCTCTTTATTGGTCACCTGTGGAGCTTAGATCCAAGATTAAAATTTTATGTTTATCCATTAAGGATATACCAGTACATTAGAAATGTGAATGGAATCCCCCCCAAATTTCATCTTGTTTAATTTTCTGTGACATTTATCATTGGCAGCATTTTGCAACTTGTTATTCATGCTGGCATTGGGCTTTCCACTCTGCTGGTCCCGCTTACTTCCTGCTTCCACAAAGGTAGGACTGGCAGAGCAGAAGACCTAGGGTTACCAGATTTTCGTACATGAAAATCCAGACCCATGGCCCCACCCCTAGTCCTACACCATTCCACCCAGCCATGCCCCATTCCGCCTGTAACATGCTCTATTCTGCCCCCCCAGCCCAGCCCCTCTCAACCTGTTTGCTCATCAGGAAGGCATCTGCGCTTGCGCAGATGTGACGTGATGATGTCACACACATGCTCGTGACATCGCCACATTGCATCCGAACATGCGCAGATGCTGTCCTGACGTCACTCGTTGCTAGAAGTTTTTAAAAACCCAGACAAAGTGACGGATTTTGAAAAGCCATCCGGACTACTGGACGTCTAGTAGCCCTAGGAAGACCCAACATTTGCACTTGGCAGAGCATGAATTGTGAATGCTGCTGGAAAAAGTTCCCTGATGATGCTGGTCCTGGGAGTACCCACTTATGGGCTGCACCCGGGATGAACCGCCCCCCCCTTGGTATGCCACTTGTGTATTGCGCTCATTTGCGTGTTCCCTGATATTGAAACTCTCTCATTTTTATTTTTGTTGATATTTCTTTGAGTGATCTTTCAGTTGGGGTCAATTTTCTCAAACAGGGTTTTTGGTTATTACCGGTATTATTACATTACATTACATTGATGTCTTCTAACCCACCAATACCTTTCAGTTCTAGGCGGTTTACAACAAGAAATTAGCCTGGGCATTCCCAGGGAGATTACAAGGTTGATAGCTGTAGTATGCGTCGGGATCTGGGAATGGTTGATATGGTTTGGTTAGATCATTTGACAAATTTCTTGAATACTATGGTTTTCAGTTCTTTCCTGAATGTTTTGTAGTTGGGCGCCGTGGTCAGCAGATTTGAGAGGTGGTGGTCTATTTTTGCTGCTCTGGTGGCTAGTAGACCGTTATATATTTTTTTGCTTGCATGCCTTTGAATGGGGGGGTGGGTAAAGTGTGCTTGAGTTCTCCTTGGTCTGGATATAGCATACTATGCCATATTTTAATTGTAATTTGAAGATTTTTACTGCTGTAATTGTCTATTGCTTGTGTTTGACTTATTCTTGCTGTACACTGTACACGGCCTTGAATGAATTCTTTCAAAGAGGTAGTAAATAAATCCTAATAAATAAATTATATACTGTACAGTACTCCCCTGAAATTCTCGGAGGCTCTGTTCCAGGAATCCCCACAAATTTCAGGGGAGGCAGGAGAGGGCAGCTGGAGAGGCAGGAGAGGGCATCTGGAATGCCGGTGGGTGAAGAAAATCATTCACGGTCTACTCCGACCGCCTCTTCCTGTAGTAAAGTTGGGCTACACCAATCAGGAGCTGCTTTGACACGCAGCTGATTGGCATAGCCCTACTTTACTACAGGAAGAGGCGGTCGGAGCAGAATGCGATTCATGAACCGCAAATTCGCGGGGGAACACTGTATATTTAAACCCAATGGGGTCCATAATCCAAAAACATAGACATCCAAAAAGCATCCTAAATGAGCACTTGGACATCCTAATAGCTAGGACGTCCAAGTGCCAATAATCCAAACCATCTTTCTGTACATCTAGCGAGGTATTCCAGCCTCTGTATGTTCAGAGCACGAGATGGGCATGGTAGAGGCGTATTATGGGTGGGCTTTGGGTGGTCTCAAGGGTGGGTTAGACATGGACATCTTGCAGCGATAATTAAATGTTTTTCAAGACATTCTGGATGGAACTTATACGTTTAGAATTAGACCTGTTGTAGAAGGGTCTAAGTGCCACAAAGGTGCCCAAACTGACCAGATGACCACTGCATGCATCAAGGTAAGACACCCTCACACTCCCTCAGTGCTCACTGACCCCCCTCACATCCACAAAGATCAGAATACAAATGTACATGCCTGTCTCCAGAACAACACACACCAAAAAAGCAGTAATAGTCAATAGACTCAGAGAGACAAGCCCTGCTTAGTGCACATTTATAAACAACCACATATAGATCATAACTCTAATTAGATATATAAATATGTGAAGCGAGGTGGCCTCAGTATGGGAGGTAAGCAAGGGGAGAAGATTCTCCAGCGCTTTACACAACAAGGCCCAGGTCAATAGACCCCTGCCCGCACACCATCACTGGATACCTCACGTGTGCTCAAATCAATAATGTGATAATTAAATACAATAATTTAACAGTGATGTAAATTAATCACATAAGTGCTGAAATAAAGCAGGAAAAGTTGCTCTGAAACTTCCGCCAGCCAGTTCCTAGACATAAATCAGACTTAGCTTGAAAAATTTGTCCGTTGGTCTGTAGTCAACAGGGGGGGGCAGCATTTCTACACCACCAGATAACCAGATTCAACCAAGCCCAGTTTTGGAGACTCTGGGTCCCTTCATCAGGAACCTGTTGCCAATAACAAAGGAAGAGTCAAAAACGTTGCCACATCCGGCAAACAGTTGGAACAAGCAAGCTGGCAAAAGGAGGGTGGAGTTGACAGAGTGGAGTGCAAAATGCACTTAAAAACTGAACAGGAAAAATGAAGTCAAAACCAGCAGCCAACCACAGACCTCAATAGCGCTTGTCAATCAAGGGCCAGCTACACGATCGTATTCCATTCAATACACTCATTGAGGCCATGTGGGTAAACAGTATTCAGTTCAAAAATCCAAAATTGTTCCCGTAACTGAATACGGGCCAGTTTGTCACCTTTAAAGTCCCAGGGAAGCTGTTCTATGATAAACCAGGTAAGTTCATAAAAACCATGGCCCTTCTCCAGACAATGGGGAACCATGGGGGCAGACACAGTAGCAGTATTGAGCCTGCTCTTATGTTCTGAAAGTCTGGTTTTGATTTTTCGGCTGGTGCGTCCCACATATAAAAGATTACATGGGCATGTAATAACATAAACAGCCCATTGGGAAAGATAGGTAGTTGTCTTAACTTATATTCATGGTGAGTTAAAGGATGACACCAGCTGGAAATGGAGAGAGAATTAGAACACATGTTACAATGAACATATGCTTTATGGCTGCCCTGAGTCTGAGACTTACTTGCATGTGACTGACTGAGGAGATTGCCCAAGTTCTTAGGGCGAGAAAAAGCAATTTGAGGCAAATCCTTAAATATAATATACAAATCTAAAATATGCCAATGTTTCCTGATAATACCAGCTTTTGAGCTTGATCAGAGAAAGAAATGACACACACTTACCAGTCACTGGTAGAGTTGTTCTGAGAAGTAAGTAATAACTCTGGATTGGCATATCGTGCTCTGTGATAGGCACGTTTGATCACCCAGTCCGGGTACTCTCTGTCCTTAAAACGTTGGGTCAGCAATTTGGCCTGCATCTTAAATTCGGCAGTAGTAGAACAAATCTGCCGAATTCTGAGAAAGTGACTGACGAGTAAAGACTGCTTCAGCCTAGAAGGGTGGCAACTGGAGTAATAGAGGTAGGTATTGCAGTCAGTAGGTTTTCTATAGACAGTAGTGGTCAATTTATGCGCTGTCTTACTAACCACAGTGTCTAAATAAGTCACCTTTTGTATATCAACAACCGCAGAAAATTTCAAGTGCACATCCAAAGAATTGAGCCATCTTAAAAATTCTTGAAATCTTTCTATAGAATCAGACCAGATAAAAAAACCATCATCAATATATCGCAACCACAAGGTTAGCTCCTTTTCAACCTAACCCTGTAAACCGTGCCGAGCTCTACGCTTGTGGAGATGGTGCGTTATACAAACCTAAGGTTTAGTTTAGTTTAGTTTAGTATAAGAGGTGGCCCAACTAGAAGGATACAAGTATCTCCAGAACAACAGCACCTGGTATTGAAAAGCCTAGTAGAGCTGCACACAGGTGTCTTAAGTAGCTTGGTGGTTGGGCTAGTGAAACATAGAGAGGGATAGCAAGTCCCATAAGCCACTCTAACCACTAGATTTATGACAGAAAATGTGAGCGCACCAAAACCATACTCTGTTGCCATATAGGTGCCACCTGCACTCATAAGGGCTGTTCGGGTTGTAGACAGATAGGTATAATGGGTTTGGGGAGGCTCACCATAAACTATAAGGGAGTTCTGGTGAGATGATTATCTGGCACCCTTTATGTGAAGTTCACAGTAGTGCCTTCTAAGGTGCCCCACTGCTCTGTTGCCATGTCTGGGTGGCCAGTCCATTACAGGACTGGCCCCTCCCGCATCCACATGGTCTTGTTCTGGGTGCTTGGGACTTGGATGAAATTTTGGACAAAAATGTGGTATAAAGATAGACATTCTGGCAGTCTGGGTATCCCAATGGCCTGGATGTCCACAGGATTAAAAATTTTTTTAAAAAAATTGTAGCCGTATGGTGGTTTGCCTTTCAAAAATAAGAATTTTCTTACTGCCGACTTTGGATGTCTAGTGCCATACTTCCAAATCAGACTTAGATGTATGTTTTGAAAATGTCCCTCAATATATGCAAAACTTAACTCATCCATTTTCATTATGGCTATTCTGGTTTGGGAAGCCTTGAACTAGAGTGCATGCTATCAGTTGTTCAAAAGCTAAAGGCCGAGATAAGCCGTTTTGATAATCCGCTGCTAAAATGCATGCAGGTTAAACCGTCTGGAAACCACTTTAACCACCGCGTTAAAGTTTGGAGAATCTGGGCCTTAGTGATTGAAAATACAATATTGAAGCAGCACCCTCCACTGACAACAATGCAGTTGGAGGATAACCGTTCAGCTTTGAGGGAACAGTGGTGTCAACTCCACCCATGGAACATGCCCAGAGTAGTGCAAAATGGGCAGTTTCAGTTTTCAGTTAGGTGCTGCTGAAAATGCCCAGTTAGCTCGAGACAGGCAATTTAAATAGCCAGAGTCCTCTTCTGGCCTTAAAAATCTCAGTCATTACAGACCATTGCTATAAACAGGATTGCATAGTGCTTGTCTTCCCCAATACTAAAGGGATCCCACACATTTGATGTTAATGCTCCAGTTCACAAAGATATTCAGAGTTTACCCTCAGATGAAAAATTGTTAGAACAACGATTCCCAACTTTGTGAAAGCCTTCTCTGTATTTAGCCAGCATGATGATGATAATGAAGATGCAAGTGATGAATCAGACCGCACTGCTTCTAATACAGATCATAATGAAAATGATGATGATAAATTATTCTTCGCAATAGAGAAGTCAAGTTTTCAGACAGATTCCCTTGATCAATATCTACAGACCCAGTCAAAAGACATCAGTAATATTGCAGCCTGGCATGATTTGAAGGCATTTTGTAATCAGACTGAGCAATCCACTTTCTGCCATTGCAGTTGCTGAATATCTTTATAGCTGTGCAGGTTTAGGGCCTCTTTTATGAAGCTGCTACAGTAACTGTCCCAAAGGGCTTCGGGGCTTTTGCTTTACCTGTTCTGCATATCTTGTGTTAAAAAAACACCCTATTTCATCTGTTTTCATTTATAAAGTACATAGTATGGTGCGGTATTCACTAATGCAGCTTTGTAAAAAGGGGTGGTGGTGGTGGTGGTGGTGGGGGGGGGGGGTAATAATGACCTGCAAGCACTTGCATGAGAGACAGTCATTTTCATAATTTAGGGCTCCTTTTACTAAGCTGCGGTAGCGTTTTTAGCGCGCGCTAACCCCCGCGCTACATGAAAAAACTAACGCTAGCTCAATGGAGGCATTAGCATCTAGCACGTGCTAAGCGCGTGCTTAAACCGCTAGCGCAGCTTAGTAAAAGGAGCCCTTAGTTTTACTAAGAAGCAAAGTGGATTGAATTGTAGAGCAACAAAGTTGTTGGGATAAACATTTTAACAATAATTCCATTCATTGTAGCTACAATGCTTTTAATTTTTACTCAAAATGTATTATATAAGGCAATAACTTTTTTACTTTCACTTTAATTTTTTTAACGTGCTCTTCATTGTAGTTTTACTTTAGAATTGCAAAAAAAAACCAAAAAACAACCAACCCAAAACCATGCATTTTTTACTTTTACTTAAGTACTTTGACCAACATTGGCAATGATTATAAGAACATAAGAATAGCCTTACTGGGACAGACCAATGGTCCATCAAGCCCAGTAACCCGTTCTCACGGTGGCCAATCCAGGCCACTAGTATCTGGCCAAAACCTAAGGTGTACCAATATTCCATGCTACCAATACAAGGCAAGCAGTGGCTTCCCCCATGTCTTTCTCTATAACAGACTATGGACTTTTCCTCCAGGAACTTGTCCAAACCTTACTTAAAACCAGCTACGCTCTCCACTCTTACCATATCCTCTAGCAATGCATTCCAGTGCTTAACTATTCTCTGAGTGAAAAAAATTTCCTCCAATTGGTTTTAAAAGTATTTCCCTGTAACTTCTTTGAGTGTCGCTTAGTCTTTGTAATTTTGGACGGAGTGAAAAATCAATCCACTTGTACCCGTTCTACTTCACTCGGTATAGTACTAAACCTATAGTTTCAAATTTTAGGTTTTAACGGATTAACACCCCAATGACAAAAATTAAAGCAGGTGGATTTTGTTTTGGATATACACTAAACCCATAACACTTTTTCAAGTTCTATTAAAATTTTATTGAACGCTTATCAGAATTTCTAAGCGATGTACAAATAAAAAGGGAACACTGTAATATAAATATTCAGTCTCACAAATGCAAAAACGACACAATTAACTAACTAAAATCATAAGGATAGAGGGAGGAACTACAAATCTTAATAGGACAGAGAACATATAAGATAAGAATGTTAGGGTGGGAAAAAGATATAAACAATGTTTAAAATCATGAAAAACCTGGCAAATTAGATTAAGAAAGAGACAAATGCTGTCAAAAAATGTAATTTTTTAGTCTCCAAAAGTGTCTCTGTAAAGGAAACTCTTCAGTAAACTTTTAAATCTTTCTAATGAAGTTTCCTCTCGTAAATAAATAGGTAATAAATTCCAAATTTGGGGGGTTATAACTGAAAAAAATGCCAGTACATTGTGCATTAATAACCTTCAGAGAGGGGACAGCTAACAGGCATTGTTTATTTGATCTCAGAAACCTCAACGGGTTGTAAGGAATTAATAACTTATCAAGAAAGGCTTCTTGTCTGACTTGGATTCTCCATTCTGTTTTTGTGCCATTTCTGTATTAGTAGCTCCTTAATTGAACAAATTATGTTTGATTCTACTGTAAAAGTATCTGGTAATAGTATCTATGAAACAAAACACTAACAAGCAGATATCACATCACATCCTTCCCTTGGCACAGATAGCAATGTGGTTTGCTCAGTCTGGTGCAGTAAAGCACCAACATATACTTCCAGTGCATAAAAATATAAAAATTGTGAAACTGGGACAAACCGAAGGTCCACAAAGCCCAGTATCCTGTTTCCAACAGTAGCCAACCCAGGTCTCAAGTTCCTAGCTAGATCCCAAGTAGTAAAACAGATTTTATGCTGCTTATCTTGGAATAAGCAGTGGATTTTCCCAAGCCATCTCAATAATGGTCTATGGACTTCTCTTTTAGGAAATTATCCAAGCCTTTTTAAAACCCCGCTATGCTAACCGATTTCACCACATTCTCCGGATTTCAGAGTTTAATTACACATTGTGTGAAGAAATATTTTCTCTGGTTTGTTTTAAATCTACTACTTAGTAGCTTCATCGCATGCCCCCTAGTCCTAGTATTTTTGGCTCTTCTCCGAGCATATTTTAAAATCATCTGCCTTGACATCTCTCAAAAATAGAATATAAACGATAGATAATTAAAATTTTCACTGCATACAGTGTGCTTTGTGTAGTTTAATTTTGTGCTTATCATTATGTATCAATAAGATTATATTGTATATCTATGAAGAATGAATAGAAGAAATGACATTACAATTAGTACTATTATTATGAGGTGGGATCTGGGGCAGAGCTTGGGCGGGATCAGGGGTGGAGCTTGGGTGGGTCTAGGGTGGAGCTTATGGGCCCCTCAAACAAAAAGCATTCTGCTTCCTATGATCCATCCCATTTGTCAACCACCAGACCAATTTTTCCACTGAATCGTCAATGCTTTTTCTGATAAAAGGAAGATTGTGACCAACTCTCTTTTGCCAATGGCTCATGGGATTAAGTACAAAGCTCACAGATTGTGTTTCTCAGTCTATCTTCTCAGCTGTTTCCACTTCACTGCAACATGATTTTTCCCTGGAAGACTCTTCTTATCCTAGGCTCACTGGAAAGCCTTCCAGATTATTCAGTATCTCCTCATAACTACAACTAGACTCAAGGAAGAGGTGGTGGAGACAGAGACTGTGTCTGAATTCAAGAGGGCTTGGGATAGGCACGTGGGATCTCTCAGAGAGAGAAAGAGATAATGGTTACTGTGGATGGGCAGACTAGATGGGCCATTTGGCCTTTATCTGCCATTATGTTTCTATGTTATAATTTCTGCATAGAAACATAGGAATCGACGGCAGATAAGGGCCATGGCCCATCTAGTCTGCCCACCCTAATGACCCTCCCCTGCCTTTACTTTGCGAATAGAACTCACGTGTCGATCCCAATTGGCCTTAAAATCAGGCACGCTGTTGGCCTCAATCACCTGAAGTGGAAGACCATTCCAGCGATCCACCACCCTTTCGGTGAAAAAGAATTTCCTGGTGTCACCGTGCAGTTTCACGCCTCTGATTTTCCACGGGTGTCCTCTTGTTGCCGTGGGACCCCTGAAAAAGAAGATATCTTCTTCTACCTCGATGCGGCCTGTGAGATACTTGAACGTCTCGATCATGTCTCTCCTCTCTCTGCGCTCCTCGAGCGAGTATAGCTGTAATTTATCTAACCGTTCTTCGTACGGGAGATCCTTCAGTCCCGAGACCATCCGGGTGGCCATTCTCTGGACCGATTCCAGCCTCAGCACATCCTTACGGTAATGTGGCCTCCAGAATTGCACACAGTATTCCAGGTGCGGTCTCACCATGGATCTATACAAAGGCATAATGACTTCAGGCTTACGGCTGACGAAACCCCTGCGTATGCAACCTATGATTTGTCTTGCCTTGGAAGAAGCTTGCTCCACTTGATTGGCAGCCTTCATGTCCTCACTGACGATCACCCCTAAGTCTTATTCTGCAACCGTTCTTGTTAGGATCTCGCCATTAAGGGTATAAGTCCTGCATGGATTCTGGGTACCCAGGTGCATAACTTTGCATTTTTTGGCATTGAAGCTGAGCTGCCATGTCTTAGACCAGCTCTCTAGTAAGAGTAGATCATGCATCATATTGTCGGGCATTGAATTTTTATCTATTGTGCTTTTGCCCACTACATTGCTTAGTTTGGCGTCATCGGCAAATAATGTTATCTTACCTCGGAGCACTTCTGCCAAGTCCTTTATAAAGATATTGAACAGTATCGGGCCCAAGACAGAGCCCTGGGGCACTCCACTGATCACCTCCGTCATTTCAGAGGGGGTACCATTCACCATTACCCTTTGAACCCTACCTCCAAGCCAGTTCCCAACCCACTTCGTCAATGTGTCGCCCAATCCTATGGAACTCATCTTGCTTAGTAACCTGCGATGGGGCACGCTATCGAATGCTTTGCTAAAGTCCAGGTATATGATGTCCAGGGACTCTCCAACATCTAGCTTCCCCGTCACCCAGTCAAAGAAGCTAATCAGGTTGGATTGGCAGGATCTCCCCTTAGTAAATCCATGTTGACGGGGATCCCGTAGGTTCTCTTCATTCAGGATCGCATCTAATTTCTGCATACCCAGAAAATGTTGTAAGAAGATTTTGTTTGACCTTCAGCTGAAAATTTGGCAAACCTTGAGCCTGAGCTTCTAAAAGGCTTGACATTAACTAATAAATCCAGCCTGCACCCAGCCATAAGCCCCAGACCACATATTTGTGTATAGTGGTCAAATCTGCCCTCAAATGCACTAAAGGCTCTCAGCCTCATTCCACCGCACCACTGAGAAAGACCAACTCCTTAACTCAGTCAGTTAACGGAGTTTTGAAGTTGCTCACCTTCAATGGGACCAGTTCTCTCAGTCACCTTTTTTTGAATATCTCCAGCACTATCACAATGTCATGTAAAGTTTAGGAATACAACCTTTACCTGTTCTGCATATCTTGTGTTAAAAAAAACACCCTATTTCATCTGTTTTCATGCATAAAGTACATAGTATGGTGACCATTAGTCCACTTTAAAGGCAATAAATAGAAATAAAACAGTGATAAAAGTAAAGAAAGGGAAATAAAGTTATATCTTTTCGGTTGGACTAACTCTCATAATACTAGCATTTTTGACAAGCTTTCAAAAGCAGACCTGAGAAAAAGATTCTTCCTTCGAACACGTGTCAAAAAATGTATTGTTAGCCCAATAATAAAGGTATCACCTTTTTTCCCCTTTGTTTTATTTCTACTATCTGTTCTCATAGAATAGCAATTGTAAAATGCATTTTCGATCATTGTTGCCAGACCCAGTTCTTAGCTGATCATTTCAAGATACCTAAGTTTTCTGAATGTATCACACCTAATGGATAACATTAATCTGGAACTTGTTATGATTAACTATTGAAATTATATTTTGGACTTTTAGGAAGCAGAGGCATCTTTATCCTTCTTCTGCATGTGAAGTGTGAACATTTGCCACTGTTTAGCCCTATTATCTGTCTGCTTGTAACTAAAGACTTTTTGCAATCCAGGTCTGATGATCTTAATCTATAAACTTAATTCATTAGCACCATTAGTCTGCCTAATGATATACCAATTACAATTGGAAGATTAAAGACTAATGGTTCCCGTCTGTGATCAGTTTGCATACTGATGACAATTTATATAACTGCTGAATGAAAAAGAGGTTCAAAGCTTGGTGAACTTGATAGGTTGACTATTAAGGCACTGAGCAATATTGCAAAAGTTTGAAAGAATATTTCATTTGTGATACCAGTGGGAACAAATGACAAACCAGTTATTCCAATGATGTTAATCTTTTGTAGCATGTCACCCTGCAAGCTTATGATAAGATAAGGGACATATTAAAAACGGATTGTTAAATACATTTGAAGAAGTATGATATCCTATTCCATATTATAGCCAGCAGGAATCTTTACTTGACCAGTGCTATAATGAATAAGAGCCTTCATGGAACTGTGTATTTATCTCGTATGTTTATTTAAGGAGTGTACGTACCCTCTTGTTTCTTGTCATATATGTCATAACATAAGAAGCAAAAATTTTATAGAAACAACTCTTGGACAGACAATACCCAAGATCAGCAATTAGAAAGGCATCTGTACGAGCTAAATATGCTCAAAGACAATTATTGTTGCAAGAAAGAAAATATGACCAACAAGAGGAGAGAATAGTTTGTGTGCTGCCCTATAATAGGATGGCACAACAACTAAAAAAAGTGATATTGAAATACTGGTATATAATACAGTTTCTTTTGGAAGATTTTTCTATACCTCCAACAGTAGCGTATTAATGTAATAAGAACATAGGAGAAATAGTGGCCAGAAATAGATATGCTAGCCAAATAAAAGTAAAGATCAGAATGTGCATACTAACTGTGGATCCTGACAATGGTGTCAATATATCATTGAAGATCTATATGTGGTCAAATTAGTATGATCCTGGAAGTTCCATTATCATTGACGTATGATGTTGTGTTGTTTGGAACATTATTAATGCCCAAAAGTCCAATCAATGCAAATCAGAATAGGCTGCGTCTCGTGATGACAGGAGTTGCTATGCAGCTGATCAAGAAAAACTGGAAAAATTGGGATAATATAAATTATAGTTTTCGGTGGGAAATTTTATGCCAAATTTATAAATTTGAACATATGAATTTGTTAAAATTGGGACACTATAATAAATTCAAAGCAATTTGGGATCCATTAACAAAATTTTGTATGAAATAAATATACATATTTCCCTTTGATTTCTGTTATGCACATCCAGGAAGAGTAGGTGGGAGGGTGCGGGAGAGGGGTGTTATATATTTATTATATCATTTGATTGTATTGAGTGCTGATTATTGTAATATTTGTTTGTTAATCTGTTGCACTTTGGCCCTGTTTTACTAAGGTGCACTAACCGATTAACATGTGCTAAACACTAACACATGCATGTTAGTCTATGGATGCGTTAGCATTTAGTGCGCGCTAATTTGATTAATGTGCGCTAATCGGTTAGCGCACCTTAGTAAAACAGGGGGTTAATGTTGGCTTTTGAAAATGAATAAAGATTTTTTTTTTTTTAAATGAAATGCAGGTATATAATACAGTTTCTTTTGGAAGATTTTTCTATACCTTCATCAGTAGCGTATCAGTGTAATAACATAGGAGAAATAGTGGCCAGGAATAGATATGTTATCCACATAAAAGTAAAGATCAGATATGTGCATACTAACTGTGGATCCTGCCAATGGCGTCAATATATCATTGAAGGATATGAGTACAAAATACAAAAAAATCAAAAAACAATTAGAGCTAGGACTTCCACAAATTGTAAGAGCTGGAATGTCATTTATATGATTCTATGCCCATGTGATTTAGTATATATAGGCAGAAGCAGTGGACCTGTGCATGTGCACCTTAACAAACATAAATCCAGAATTTTGACAGGAGCATTACAAGCTCCTCTCGTTCAACATTGGCAGGAGAAAAAGCACGATTGCAATGAAATGAAATGGAGGATTATCGATCAAGTAGTAGAAGGGTGGGAGGGTGGAGGGGGCGTGGCTTGGACGCGAATGAAGACGGTTGGGTGAAGAAACAGCTCCATATAAACAGGCTTAATTTTCAAGAAAAAACTACAAAAAAAAGCAAGATTTTACATTTAAATTAAAGTTTACCTCCTTAATCGAGTTGGAGAGAAAGGGGTGCCGTTTTGAGTGAGAGTTGGGAGTTAAAGTGCCGTTTTTCTTTCCGGGAGGCGAGGTGTGGTGTGGAGGGCTGAGTCCGTCTTGGATATTGCCGGAGGAGACTGATTCGAGGCTTCCTTTCCCCTTTGGCACGATCTGAGTTCGGCGGTGTGAAGCGCCGGAGGAGAGGTTTCCCGAGTGGGATTTTGCGGGCGGTTGCTCGGAGCGCCGCGATCGCGGCCATCTTGGATCGAAAAAATCTGTGCTAGTCCAAAGAGATTTGTACTCTTCTTCTCCCTGCAAATCCAATATCCCTACCCGCTAAGCCAAATACATATAAATCTGACTCAAGAACAGTTTTAAAAACGAAACTCGTTCTTATCCAGGGGACTGCCCGTACTCTGGAGGAAAGAGACAAGAGAGATAAGATTAATGGACAAAGTCTGGGTCTGCCGGTGAGCTGCTTGCTGATAGGGATATAAGTTTTGAAACGCCTGATGCCTGTCATATCAGGGAAATAAGCTATCTTGAAGTGGCTGTTCTTTGCTGGAGATAAAACAGTGTCTGCGGTGAAATCTACTGAGCAACGGTTTTCTTGCTGCTAAATTCCAAAAAAAAAAATTGTGAAGGATAAATATAAATATCAATAAATATATCAATCTCTGTTGTTGTACTTGAAAAGATTGGATATAGGAGACTGTAGGTTTTTCTCAGAGTTTGGGCCGTGAGAAAAGGACAAATAAAAGGATTAATAAATAAATAAATAAAAGGATTAATGTAACCAAAAAAAAAGTGACATTGAGGTAATTGAATGATGCTGAAATAAATATATTGGATGGAATATTGCTCTCCTCGGTAGAGGCTGCGATTGGGCTAATAAGAGGAGAGCTAGAAAAGAAGGCTACAAATTTTTCAGCGCTGATGCTAGATGTCACAACAAGTTTGGTAAATTAATCCTATAAAAATAACCAGCCATATCTGGAAAAGATTTACTACTCTGAATCTTATTGCCTTCATAGAGACTGAGATTGGGCTTGAAGGTAAAAAAAAAGGAAAGATTACTGACATTTTTCTCACAGCAATAGAACCTAAGACAAATAACTTACAGTTGCTTTAAGAATACTGAGAAAAAAAAAAAAAAAAAAAAAAAAAAAAAAAAAAAAGAGGCGTGGCTTGAACGGTTGGTTGAATAAACAAATAGCTCCTTATATGCAAATATATTAAAAGAACTACTACTAAATATTTTAAAGAAACTAAAATATATATTGAAATATGACTTCAACTAAACAAAATAAAGCTGAACTGGGAGCTGGAACATCGGGGAGCAATAAGAGGTCGAAACCTGAGCCAGGTACACCCTCTAAAATCCCATTACCAACAGAAAAAAATCTGGATGTTATGGAAGAACTAAGACAAATAAAAGAAATTGTCTTAGACAGTAACAAAAAACTACAAAAAGCAATGGAAGATGCTGCAATCCTAACTAAAAGAGTAGACATTACAGAAAATAGAATTTCAACATTAGAAGATATTACAGAACAACTAAATACAGATATGAATCACAGCAAAATCATATGGAAAGAAATAACAGAGATTAAAAAAAATCTTGAAGACAGCCGGAATCGTGAAAGACGGAATAATTTAAGAATAATCGGATTACCTGAAGGAGTGGAAAAGAATGATCCGATTGCATTTCTTGAAAAATTTCTACCTAAAATACTACCACTGAAATTTAAAACGGAACTGGAAATTGAAAGAGCTCATAGGATTCCAACACAAAGAAACAACACTCAAACAGGTCCAAGAACTTTAATTTTCAAACTTTTAAGACATCAACAAGCAGTTGAAATATGCCAAATAGCCAAGGAAATCAAAAATCTTAAATGCCAAGATTCAAAAATACACATTGTCCCGGACTTTGCAAAAGAAACAGCAACAAAAAGAAAACAATTCTTAGACATGAGACCACAACTAAGATCTCTAGGAGCTAGATTTGGGCTCCTCTACCCGGCAATTATGAAGGTTACCATTGCTAACAAAACGCAAAACTTTACGGATCCAAAAAAACTACAGGAATATATAAATCAACTGGAGCAACCTATGACAATCTAAAGAACAATTAATGAATTCATACCAAATACTTTGACGGTTAAAGATAGTTCAGAACGGAAAGCAATGGAAAAAGAACACACAAGGATCGAATTAAAGACTTAAACAACTTGCAACATTCTCCATGGAAAATAAGAAAACTGAAAAATACAAAAATTCTAAAATTCTACTCAGAATAAATAGAATAAACTTACCGGGAGGAATGAAAATGAAATGAAACACATCTCCGAACTCAAATGATGACAAAGAAAGTTTTTTCAACAAACTTAAAAATGTATTGATTGAAAAAGAAATTTTGAAAGTGGAGTAATAATAAGAAAGAGAAAATAATAAGAAGAAATGATTGGTTTCCTATATTTCTGGTTGAAGGTGGTACTTCGGGTTTAATTTTGCGTTTCGGATACATTAAAATACATTTCAAATACGAAATGTATGAATAGAATGTATCTGAGACGAAAAAATTACCTGGAAAAAAAAAAAAAAAAGTTTTTAAATATATATATCTCAATATTTATGTTCTTTATTATTAAGTTGAATTTAATACCCACAATTATTCAACCTGGCAATCCTTTATGGGAGATAAAATGAGGGTTTTTGGCACAGGACTTTACTCTCGTCTGCACAGGCATTAGATATTTTAAAATCATAGATATCTAGAGAGTATATTATTGAGACAGAACTTATAAGAACTCTAATGGGAGTGTTAGCTTCTCTTAATTGACACTCTCTTGTGAATCATAAGAAAATAATGAGTATAAGAGATAGGGGATTCCTGTGCTGAAAACTCTTGTTACAGTTCTGAGGAAAGAGGCTAAATTGGACAGCTTTTTAAAGTAAAAATAATATACCACCTGAAAAGAAACGAATTGTAATGAAATGTTCTTAGACATAAGTGATTTAATATAATCATTCTTATGGATTTAAAGACATACAAATATAGAAAATAATCTTTCAATACATAAGAATGAAAAACTTTTTACTTATTCTTATAATTAATAATAAAATAAGAGAAAATATACAGAAATAGAGAAAAATGTAGTACTTTAGATAATTATTAATAGCCTGTCGGAGTTATCTAAATCCATCCTCAACCTGCGTATCCAAGTTTTCGTAATTAATAAGGGGGGGAAGGGAGGGATAAAAGGGATGGGAGGGGATAAAAGAGAAATATATAAGGTAATCATGGGAATAAAGGAAAAAAGAGAAATGAAATACTTAAAACATTGGGAAAATATACATAATTTAATACCTAAGAATTTAAAAATAAATGGATATTAAAATTATGTCTTTAAATGTTAACGGTCTAAATCATATGATAAAAAGGAAAAAAACACTATCATTTTTAAAAAGGCAAGATGCGGATATATGCCTTATACAAGAGACCCACCTCTCATGTATAGAATCTAAAAAGCTAGAAGGAGGCTGGGTCAAACAGTGTTTTTTCTCACCAGCTATAGGGAAAAAGGCAGGTGTTGCTATTTTAATTAATAAAAAATGCTCTGCTTCATTTAAACTAAAAGCTTCAGATATTCATGGAAGATGGATAATGGTGGAAATGAATATGGGAAATACTACCATGACGTTAATTAATATATACGCCCCTAATTCGAACCAAAATGAATTCTTTAAAACTCTTCAACAACTGATCATACCACTGGCTACTTCAAATCTTATAGTAGCAGGGGACTTCAATGCTGTAATGGATCCTTTATTAGATAAAAACCCAGGTAGAGTTATGAAATCTATGGGACTAGATAATTTGATTCAATCTTGCGATTTAATAGATATATGGAGAATACTTCATTTTGATGGTCGGGAATTTTCTTTCTGTTCTCATGTTCACAATTCTTTTTCAAGAATAGATTATATCTTTACTTCAAAACATCTTGCACATCAAGTGACACAAGCAGCCATTGATCCAATTATTCTATCTGACCATGGTGGAGTGTGGATCAAAATTAAAACTACAGATCAAAATAATAACAGACCAATTTGGAAAATGGATAGTACATTGTTGGTTGACAAAAATTTTTGTGAAAATCTTCTAACAAAAATGAAAGAATTTTTTCAAATAAATGATAATGATGATATTAACAGAGAAACTCTATGGGATGCCTTTAAGGCAACCATTAGAGGACAAATAATTTCTTATTCGGCTTTTCTAAAAAAACAAATCAAAAAACAATTTTTAATCTTAGAAAAAGAGATTAAAAATTTAGAATCAAAACTTATAGAAAAATGGGAATATTATATTCAACAAGAATTATTAAAATTAAAAGGTAAATATAATGAGATCTCATCTAAGATGATTAGGAAAGATTTATTTTCTCAACAAACATTGTACTATGGTAATTCAAACAAATCAGGAAGAATATTGGCAAACTATCTTAAAGCGAAAAAAAGAAAAACAAAATTAATAGCAATAAAAGATGAAAATGGAAATACAAATACACAAATTGAACCTATTTTAAAACAATTCTTAAAATTCTATAAATCTCTTTATTCTTCCGAAAATTATCTAAATAAAGAAAAAGATGGTTTTGAATTTTTAAAAATGTTAGAGGGTCCAAAAATTCCTGAACATATAAAACGAAGTTTGGAAGAACCAATATCACTAAAAGAATTAGGAACAGCTTTGAAGTCCCTTAGAGTTGGATCCGCTCCAGGTGGTGATGGATATACAGTGGAATTTTATAAAACATTTCAAAACTTTTTATTACCCTATTTATTAAATCTTTATCAATATCAACTCAATAAAGGTTGTATTAAAGGCACTATAGCAGAATCTTTGACTATTGTTTTGCCAAAGTCCAATAAAGATCCCACTTTGGTATCAAACTATAGACCAATATCTTTAATAAATGTAGATGGAAAATTATTAGCAAAAATACTTGCGCTAAGATTAGCTAAAGCTCTCCCCCATATAATAGGTATGCATCAAACAGGATTCGTTGCTCAAAGACATTCATCTCACAATACCAGATTAACATTCCATATGTTATATTTAACAAAGAAAATGAATGAACCTACTTTTGCAATTTCATTAGATGCAGAAAAGGCCTTTGATAGAGTAGAATGGCCTTTTATGTATCAAGCAATGGAATGGTTTGGTATAGGTCCTGGATTTATACAAATGATACAAACAATGTATAGCTCCCCTTCTGCTAGACTATATATTAATAATACGTTTTCAGAAAAATTTAATCTACAGAGAGGAGTTAGACAAGGATGTCCCTTATCCCCTTTGCTGTTTGATATTGTTTTAGAACCCTTAATATTAGCTATCCAACAAGCTAAGGAGATACAGGGTATACCTCATTCAGATAAAGAATATAAGATATCTGCTTACGCAGATGATTTATTACTATATCTGAAGAATCCAGAATCCACCATTCCACATCTACTTGAATTGATTGAGAAATTTGGAAAATTTTCAGGATATAAAATTAATTGGAATAAATCAGAAATTCTTCCACTAAATATACATTGTACAAAAGGTTTATTTGATACATTCCCTTTTGTTTGGAAAGAAGAATATATTAAATACCTTGGAATTTTGATAACAAAAACAGTAGATGAAACAATGAAAATTAATGAAAAATGCTTATTACAAAAAGTAATAGAAATGTGTGAGCAATGGAATCCTTTGCATTTATCTTGGTGGGGAAGAGTACAAACCGTAAAAATGATGATTTTACCGATAGTATGTTACCAAATGGGGATGATACCAGTTTTCTTTCAAGATTCGTTTTACACAAAAATAAATAGGACTTTGACAAAATTTATATGGCTTAATAAAAAACCAAGAATTGCTCTAGCGTCATTACAAAAACCAATTAAGGAGGGAGGGGTAAATTTTCCCAACTTTTATAGGTATCATCAAGCCTATATCTTACGTCATGGTATGTATTGGATCCTCCCAGAACCCACAGATAATATTCCAGACTGGTTTTGGCTAGAATGGAGGCTTATGTTTCCATTACGTCTTAATCATGTAATTAGTATCAAAATGCCAAGGTTATACAAAGATCATAAAATATTTATGGATACCTGGAAAACTCTAAATTACATAAGTAATCTTACTCAAATTCCAATTAGTAAATCAACCAACCAAACTATATGGCTAAACCCCAAGATCAAGGTTGGCGGTTTTAAAGTCATCTGGAAACATTGGATGATAGCAGGCATTCGCACTTTGAATGATGTAATTAAAAATGATAAATTGCTGGAGTTTTCACAATTGCAACAAAAATTTGGTCTCAATAAAACACAATATTTTAAATGGTTGCAATTGAAGCAATCTATTCAGAAAGGGTTCCCTGAATGGAAAGATCTCGCTAAATATCACAGTTTGGAATTCTTATGTTTCCAGATGGACTCAATAGGTCACAAAGCCGCACAGTGGTATAAATTAATATCCGGATATATAAATAAAAAACCAAAAAATGGTCTTAGAGACATTTGGAGCATTGAGATAAAACACCAAATTAGTGCATCTCAATGGCCACGACTTTGGTCTTGGAGGCTAAAATGTACGGTGTCAGCATCTATGAGACAAACTTGGTTTTTTCTTCTTCATAGAGCTTTTTGGACCCCTACTCGTTTACAAAAAATAGATAGTTCAAGATCTAATAGATGCTGGCACTGTCATATTGAAATTGGGACATTAGATCATCTTTTATTCTTTTGTCCATTTATCCTATCATTCTGGAAATCAATTTGGCCCCAAATTAACAGAATGTTAGAAAATCCAGTAGCCTTGACATATGATACTATATTATTTGGAACAACTATGAGAGCAAAAAGCCAAATTTCATCCAGTAATAACAAACTCTTATTTATTTTAACTGGAATTGCAATACAACAAATCACATTCAATTGGAAACAACATGATAGATTGAACTATATGTTCTGGTGGAATTCGGTATGCCACATATATAAAATGGAACTTGCTATTGCAACACACAAAGGATACATGAATAAATTTAAAAAAATATGGGGACCATTAACCGATTTTTGTAATGAAGAATAATTTTTCCCATAAATAACATTGGAAACATCTAAAGACCGTTAACATGATTTCTCTAATGAACTTTTCCCATGATAAGATAATTGTAAAGAGGGAAATGGGGTGGGCTTTTCAATTTTGATTATTACATACTAAATTAATATTTAAAGAATATACAATAAAATTGATTTATGTATTATTGGTTGGGAAGGAGGGTGGGACAAGGGATTTTTATATTAATGTTAAACTTGATATTAATATATGAGTTATTCAAGTGTGTATTTAAGTTTCTATTGAGTTTATTTGTAACACTTGTTGTAACACAAAAAAATGAATAAAGATTTAAAACCAGAAGGGTGGGAGGGTGGAAATTATGAGCGTATGTTGAATTATAGGGAGCAAAAATGGATTTTCATGTTAGACACATTAACACCTAATGGCTTAAATTTAGAAATTGAATGGACAACCCTATTATGAAGGTAATGGTGTGAATGAGCCACAATCTATAAGATGAAAAGAATAATTAAAGGGCTTTGATAGCTCAGTGAGCAATCTATGGCCCAATTAGAACACATGATCAAATTGACATCACTGATGAGTCTAAATAAAGTTATGCCCAAAACACCGCCACAATCTTGTCAAAGCATTGAACCTAGCTAGTTCACTAAACCATCTGCATGGAAGGGAGAGGGAAAGAAAGGGCAGATGCTAGATGGAAGGGAGAGAAAAGAGGAAAGAGGCAGATGCTGGATGGAGAGAAAGAGGTAGCAGATGCTAGGTGGAAGGGGAGAAGAGGAGAGGGAACAGACACTGGGAAGAAGGGGGATAAGAGGAGAGGGAGCAGACACTGGATGGAAGAGGATGAGAGAGCAAGGGCAGATGCTGGATAGAAGTGGGATTATGTACTGTTTTGTCTTAGTTAATATTACACCAAAGGCTGACAATAGATATTTTAATAAACTCACTTATAGTTATTGTTCTCAATTGTATGGACCTTCAGATTGCAGCCGGGCACAATGCTACCAGTTGCTTTACTCTTCGTCGGTCCAGCCTTTATTAATTATTCATGTAGGACTCATTGTGTGATTATTTTGTCTTTATTTTTTACTTAGAATTTTCTATATATTAATATTAAAGGAACGTCACTTAGCTTATAGTGATCTTGGCCTATATTCACCTCTCCCCAAGGACAAGCTAAGTAATGTTCCTTTAATATTACCGTATTTTCACCCATATACCGCACACCCGTGTAAAACGTGCACACGGGTATAGCACACGGGGAACAGAAATTTTTGTAAAAAATTTTTACTATAGCGCACACACGCATATACCGCGCATGCCGCCCAACTCTCCTCTCACCGCCCCGACTCTCCTCTCGCCACCCCGACTCTCCTCTCACCACCCCGACTCTCCGTTCGCCGCCCCATCTCTCCTCTCGCCGCCCCAACTCTCCTTTCACCCGCCCCGACTCTCCTTTCCGAAGGACCGCTTGCACCCCCACCCGAAGGACCACTCACACCCCCACAGCCTCCCTCCCTCCCCCTCCCGCATGGAGAAGCTACCTACCGTTGTTTCCGGATGCCAGTGAGCCCAGCTGCTTCCTCTGCCGGCGGTCCTGCCCCTTCTCTGAGCCCTGCACTACGCTGCTTCCTCTTCAGGCGGTCCCGCCCTTTCTCTGATGTCAGAGAAAGGGCAGGACTGCCGGAAGAGGAAGCAGCGCAGCGCAGGGCTCAGATAAGGGGCAGGACTGCCGGCAGAGGAAGCAGCTGGGCTCACTGGCATCCGGAAACAACGGTAGGCAGCTTCTCCATGCGGGAGGGGGAAAGGGAGGCTGTGGGGGTGCGAGCGGTCCTTCGGGTGGGGGTGCAAGCGGTCCTTCGGAGTGATGAATCGGACGTCGGGGGGGGGAAACTATGTAAAAAAAAATTTGTACAACGCGCTCACGCGTATAACGCGCATGGTTATGCACGGTTTGTAAAATCGTGTATAACGCGCGCATTATATGTGTGAAAATACGGTAATATATAGAAAATTCTAAGTAAAAAATCAAGACAAAAAAATAACTAAATGAGTCAGTCCTACCTGAATAATTAATAAAGGCTGGACCAATGAAGAGTAAAGCAACCGGTAGTGTTGTGCCTGGCTGCGATCTGAAGGTCCATACAATTGAGAACAATAACTATAAGTGAGTTTATTAAACTATCTATTGTCAGCCTTTGGTGAGATATTAACTAAGACAAAACAGTACATAATTTGATTAATAAAATAACAGCGGCTTTTATATATTATTGGATAGAAGTGGGAGACAGGGTCAAATGCTGGATGTGGGAGAAGAAAGAGGACAGAATTAGTGAGAAATTGGGAAATAAGAGGAAGCAAAATAGGAGAGCCAGAGTGAGGGAAATAGATGGCAAGCTGTAGGTAGACACAGGTTTTTTTTTTTTTTTTAAAAGGGAAAATGTAGATTGTATACCAAGAAATAATTAAATCTGGACAGAGGCAGAAAATAAATTAAAAAATGCTAAGCGGAAAAGGAGAAGAAAGAAGAGAAAAATGACAAATTGACAAGAATTTTTAGCAAGAAATTTAAGAGAAAACCAAGGAAAGCAGAAACCAGAGACTGGGACCAACATATTTAGAAAAAATAAATGACCAGACAACAAAAGTAGAAAAAATGAATGTGTCAAAATTCTGCTGCATGACTTATATTCCACCAGTGTCGCAATGCTCACATTACCCTCACCTCATGTCACTTCATTGACTCTCTATCCATTTCCACATAAAGTTTAAACTCCTCTTATTGGCTTACAAGTGCATTCACTCTGTAGCTCCACAGTATCCCTCCTCTTTTATCTCTCCTTATACTCTTCCCCAAGAACTCTGTTCATCGGGGAAGTCTCTCTTATCTATAGGCTTCTCCTCTATTGTCAACTCCAGACTTCATCCCTTCTATCTTGTTGCACCTTATGCCTGGGACAGACTGCCTAAGTCAGTATGTGAAGCTCCGTCTTTGGCAGTATTCAAATCTAGGCTAAAAGCCCACTTTTTTGAGGTTGTTTTAACTCCTAAATCCCACTTAGAGCTCCTTTCACTAAGCTATGATAGTGGTTTTAGCGCACACTTGGCGCACACTGAATTGCCACAAGCGCTAGATGCTAATGCCAGCATTGAGCTAGCATTAGTTCTAGCTGTGTATCACGGATTTAGCGAGTGTGGAAATTCAGCGCGCGTTAAAAACTCTAGCGCACCTTAGTAAAAGGAGCCCTTAGTTATAAAGTACCCATGTCTATTTTGTCATTCCCTCTGTGAGAAATTTCTTAACCTCTATTTGTACCGTTTATCAAGTACTTTATATACCGCCCTAAACACATGGTTTAAGAGCGAGATTGTATCTTACAAGGTTTAAGAGCAGGAATTGTCTCTTATGTGTTTAATGTACAGCACTGCTTACGTCCAGTAGTGCTATAAAAATAATTATTTGTAGTAATAGTCTTCCTGATGGTATCTGATCCTCTCCAATATCTCAGAGCCATATGGAATTAAATTGCTATTTTCCGATATTGGCTTTCCAACTGGGATAATGTTAATGCAAAAAATGTCTTTGAGACATCACTTATATTGAATTCTTTTCCTGAGATAGGTCCAACGAATGTCCTGGGTTTAGATCATGTAAAAGACTGACTTAGGCTAGCAAGCACAGAAGCATTAATCATTGTCATCTCCAATAGGTTCATTTTCAACAAATTATTACTCTCTTCTAAATTTGTAGGGCATACAGATTGCAGTGGCATAATATCAGTTTCATTCTAAAGCATTTAATTACTCTGACATCAACTAGAAAATATGAAGGAGATTTAGAACTGTAATATATACTTCACTTTCATAACTGCGGGATTAAATTATCTCAAAATGCCCCTGGTAATTTAAATTAAACATTAAGTGGCCTGATGTATGATCTTAGTTGAAGTCTTCTGTTAATGCCCAGAATTATTTATGGGAGTAGCAAAGGTGCAGAACATTTCCTTGGCAGAAATATTGTATCTTGCTCTTGCTTGTGCAAGAGGATAAACTGAATAATTTAATTAAAAACAAACATTTTCAAAATTTCAATATATATAAATGAAAAAAAAAAAACCCAACCCCCCCCAACCCAACAACAACAGGGTAAGCATTCACCCAGCTTTAAGGTTAAAGTGAAATGGAGACAACCTGCTATTTGGGCAAGCACTTGAATGAAAATATTAGCTATTAAAAATAGGAGCAAAGGTTCTATAGGAGGCTGAATAGGGGAAAATAAGTTGAGTATGGCTGTAAAAGGCAACTTCACATCTGCCTTGCTTTAGGTGATGGAACAGATTAACCATAGGCAGCGGAATGTTGCTTTGTTTGTGGGGGGAGGTGGGGCTCAGGAGCTCTGCCCTGGCACACAACCTCTGAACAGCTCCTGAGTCCCCCACCTAACTCCTCCTGATGCTTTAGTTAAATCTTCGAGCTTACTAAAAAATGGCTAGTATTGATAAATATTCTGTTCAGGCTACTACAATTCTGATAGTAAATATTCTTTAGTTAAATCTTCAGTAGCCACTGCACAGCGTCCACGTGCAGGCCTGCTGTCTGACACTGCACGGCAGCTGCCCGAAGATTTAAGCAACACAACCGGGAGAAGGGTGGGCAGGAGGGCCCCCCCCCAAAAAAAAGTGAATGAGAATTTTTTCCTATAGACGATCCTCATTATCCTTTTGGGGACATGAAAAATTACCCAAATGACTTTGGTATATATAGAGAGAGAGGTGGGGAAACTATAATAAGTATGATTACCTGCTTTTTAACCTATTGGGTCTAAGAGAAAGATTGAGCGTTGCATTTGCTGGATGTCAAGGTTCCCAATGAGTTTTGCGTATCACCTTTTTGCATATCAGATCACCTTTTTGTTCTGACCAGTAAGACTAAGAAAGGGAAGCCTGCATCTAAGACCTCGATTACCAGATGGATTAAATGTCCATTACCTCCATGAATGTGGGCTGCAGCAAGTAGCCACCAATTGCATTGAAAACCACTCCACTGGAGGAGTTGCTCCCTCATGGGCAGACACTCGGGTGGTTATGCCTGAGGAAATCTATAGAGCAGCTACATGGTCTATCCTTCATACTTTTACCAGGTAGACGTAGCAGCCAGGAAAGATGCCACCTTTGGGTCCTCTGTTTTGAAGGCAGGCTCAGTGGGCCCGCCCTAGACTCAGGGGACTGCTTTGGTGTGTTCCTACAATTCAGGACTACTAGATACATTGCACTAGAAAGAAAGATTAGATTCTTACCTTGATAATCTTCTGTCTTGTAGATGTGTCTAGTAGTCCTGAAGCCCTGCCCTATATGTGGGCTTTGCCTACCTTCTGCCTTTGGATCAGCCTGGCTTTGGAGACTTCTCTGTCTCTCAGATATGCTGGAAAAAAAAAAGCATAACATGCAAGACAGTAAAGTCTGAACTCAGTCTCTGCTTGATAGCAGGAATTTGCGAGTAGCTCTGTACTCTATATCAGTGTTCTTTAACCTTTTTACATCTATGGACCGGCAGAAAAAAAAAAATTTTTGTGGACCGACAAACTATTAAGACTGAAATTTTTTTTAAAAACATCTCCACCCTGTTCCTGTGAGCTCGGTCCCCGCTAACCATCTGATCCCATCCGCACAAGTCTCAAATAGTTATGATTTTATATTGAACGTATTTTATTAAAGTATAAAAAGAAACAATATTCTGTACAATTGTCATTTTATAAATACAAATAATACAGAGCAAGGATCAACAAAACCCCTGTCTCCCCTCCCCTTCACATATATCCCTTCTACTATCAATTAAACTGAATAAGCCAAATTATTACAGAATGCTACAGAGAAATATCATGCTAACAGAATACCGCAGGCGCACATGACAGGAATAGTGTTAGGGGAGTGCAACTAGGGCAACTGCCTCCTGGTCAGAGAGAGCCCTAAGCCAGCTGGAAGCTAAAGAAGCAATGCTTGGGCTTTGCAGTCCCAAGTTATGTCTAACACCAGCTCTAGCAGGATACATATTTCAAATCTGATATATTCTAATCACAAAATAGAAATAAAAATACTTTTTTCTACCTTTTGTTGTCTCTGGTTTCTGCTTTCATCTTCTTTTCACTCTTTTCCTTTCAGCATCTGCCCTCTCTGTCTCTTCAATCCAGCATCTGCCCCTCCTATCCACTGTCTGCCCTCTCCCACTTCCATATGGTATCTGACTTCTTTCTATGCCCCTCTCCCCTTTCCATCCAGCCTGCACCCCCTCTCTCCTTTTTCACATGATTCATTCTGCTCTCTTCATTTTTATCTCTCCTATACCAGATCTAGCATCTTTGTCCCTCTCTCCTTATTTCTCTGATGATCCCCTTGCCAGCATCAATCTCTCTTTACTTTCTCATTCCTCTCTCTCCCCTTTCCCTCGTCTGATCTCTCCATTCCACTCTGACCCCTTCCCCTCCTCTAATCTCCCTGCCAGCTGTCTCCTTCCTTTTTTACTGCTCCCCTGTCCAGCAGTAACTCTCTCCTGTTACCCTTCCCTCCTCCTCTCCCACAACATCTCTCCTTCTCCCTCCCTCCCTCCAGGTCCAGTAGCAACTGTCCCTTTATCCAGCAGCTTCCCAGCCTCCAACAGTGGCTTCCTCCCCTTCCCGCTGCTCCCCTCAGTACTTGCCTGCAGCAGCACCAGTAGCATCAGCGCAGCGATTCATTTAGTCAGCCTTGGGGCTTTTGCTGAGTCGCGGCCTGCCTCTGATGATACAACTTCCTCTTTCCTCAGAGGCAGCGTGACCCATCAAAGGACCCAAGGCTGCCTAAGCGAATTGCTGCACTGATGCAATTGGCACTGTTGCAGGCAAGTATTGAGAGCTGGGAAGCAAAACGTCGGAGCTCCCCTGATCTCGCCGGCTCTGCACAAACCGGCAGAAAATTTATGGGGACCGGCACTCACATTATTATATGTGGTATCAGGAGTGAGATCCCACTCAACCTGCCAGAAAAAGCAGACCGTACAAACTTCAGGATCTGTGCAGGAGTTGAGTATCCCACCATACCTTGAGGCTAAAGTGGTTAGCTCCACCTTGCGAGAAGGACTTGAAGCAGTACAGTTAGTGCTGGACAGGCAGGGTTTTTTTTTTCTTGTACTTAGGGCTCTACCGCCTACTCAAAAGGAGGCAGTAGTGGCTAGCGCGTGCAATAATTTAGTGCGTGCTATTCCGCACTAAATTGTTAAGGCCCTAGCGTGGCTTTGTAAAAGGAGCCCTTAGTGTTCTGTAGTGCTACCAGTAAAACATGGAGAAACTATACCAGATCATGATGAAGTTACAACAGCAGCAGCAGCAGAAGCAATTTATACATATCCAGCAGCAGCAACAGCAGCAATTTATGAAGGCACACTGGCTGTAGTAGTGGAAGGTTCTTCAGTATCCACAAAATATGGGGCAGAACTAGCACTGTAGAAAGAAGTTAATTTTTTTGTTGAGTTAGAAATCTGGTAAGTGTATTTAAGAGGCAAGATGGGTCTGGGAATACTTTAAAAACGGCCTGAGCTAAGAAATCCTCTTGGGAAAAGCAGGGATTTAGAGCTTTATGAGTTAAATGAGAGGGAGTAGTGCATAGATATTGGTGTATAGGAGATTTATTAATGGAGAGTATCAGGCTGGAGGGACCCATGTAGAATCTAGGTTAATATAAAGATGGAATTGAACCATCTAGAATGAATTGTGGGTTTGAATGGGAAGTCTGAAAATGTACAGGAAATATAGTGGGTTTACATTATTCAATAAAGAAAATAATGTTGATTGAGCTTAGAAAACTCAAGACAAGTATAGCATTTTTGCAAGAGGCACACTTAGAAACAGAAAAATATCTAAAATTAAAAGGAGAATAGATTCGGCAGTATTTTTTTTTTTGCCTTTAATAATAAAAAACAGAAGTAGCTATTACAAAACATGCCTTTTATTTTACAGAAACAACTAGTAGATTGGGAGGGGAAATATTTTAAATGGTAATAAGTTTTGTAATATAGTTTGTGTGTCCCAAATGTATATTGCCAAACCTCTTTACTTTACTATGATGCTATTGGACAGTATCCTGTTTATCAATTTGTGATTCTGAAGCTTCCACATGGTGGTAGACTTAAAATATGACGTTCTCTCACTGAAAGAATCTTAAGAAAGATCAAAGGAATTTTCTTATTATGTAAAAAGCTTTAGTTGGAGATTATGACACTTGGCATACCAATAATACCTACTCCAGAATACATACAGTATATGCATCAAAATATCTAGTTACACTTGTAGGAAATTAGAAACCGAAAAGCATTGCAATATCAGACCTTGCATTAGTGCATGTACAATAAGAGAAATAAAAACAGGAAAGGGGGAAGTGAAGTCAAATTTTGGCCCACACCTATAAACAACTCTGAATTAAGAGGATTTCTTAGGAAAGATGGAAAGAATCTGTATCTTATAAAGTGCCACTAATAACATTCAGGAATAAAGATACAGCTATAAAGAAAGAACAAATTATTTATCAGTCATATGCAAAAGAACCTAGAAATGCTAAAATACTAGCTAGGATTGATATAAAAACTATGAAAGCTATGAGGTCACTATGTGAAAATTCTAGCAGGTTGGGTAAAAGATTCCTTTCAGGAATCTCACCAGTCCACTATGCTCCTGTGTAACCAGGGTTAACATTATTATTATTTGGTTACTTTTATGTGGTCACTTTTGGAATTCTAGCCTGCTGACTTCTGCGTCAGGTTGGAGTGCCACGTGCAGAAGTCAGCAGGTTGATTATGATCATGTTAAAATGTGCTTTTATTGTATCATTGTACTTTGCATTAGTTGTATTGCATTGTTGAAGGTATGAAAATCAATAAAGATATATATATATATATATAAAAAAAAAAGCAGTGCTTCTGGATGTTCTAAACTGCCAGTGTGACAGTTTGGGGTTGGTTTGTTAGGAAGACAGCTGTGTGAGGAAAGTTATCTTGCTGTCTGAGGGAATTTTAAGGTTTTTCTTGAGAAAAGAAACTAAATTGGTTCTGATTAAGCTGAGTAATTTTTTGGATTCTTCTGTTTGGTTTAAAGTGGAAGTGGTGATATTTCATTTTTGGGGGGGTTAAAGGTAATATCATTTTGAAAAAAAAGTGGTAAATGGCTTGGGGTTTTACAAATAGCAGATTTTGTTTCTTTGGATATGCTTGCTTCAAGAGAATAGTCACTTGGGGCTCCTTTTACTAAGCTGCGATAGTGTTTTTAGCGTGCACAGAATTTTAGCAAGCGCTAAACTCGTGCTATGCGGCTACAACTAACGCCAGCTCAATGCTGGTGTTAGCGTCTAGCGCGCAGGGGAATTCTGCTTGTGCTAAACGCATGCTACAACGGCTATTGCAGCTTAGTAAAAGGAGCCCTTGATTTCTTAAATTTATTTTAATAAGAATTTTAACTTTGGTAACATTCACCTGATCTTTTTGTGTGATATAAAATATTTATTGAAATATTAGGAATAATTTACTCAGATTTGGGTGGGATAAAGTCTAGGGTGAACTTAATTATCATTTTTATTTGTTAGTATCTAGTATCCAGTACAATATTATAATTTTGAACAATTTATACCCTTAGGGATAGGGTTTTGCCTTTTTAAGTTGTTTCAGTTAGGAAGTTAGGTACACCATCACCTTCACCATCACCAAGAAGAGTGCTGGTATCAAACGAAAGTCTGCTATAGAAGGAAAAGAACAGAAATAAAAGTACTGCATATTTACTTGTCTTATCTATCCCAGGGTCCAAAGAAGTCCAGCACGGTCTTTGAAAACATCTTCTACAGGAGTTCTGTAAGAATAAAACACCCACAAAGAATCATATTCTTTAAGAACTGCTATTTTTCTGAATCATTAGATTAGATTAGATTAAAAAATAATAAAAACTTTTACTTATCTGATGTTATTGAAGATTAGTGAGAAAGTGTTTAAATAAATTTCTGTAGAGAAAAAGCTTAGAATTAGTGCTTAGGTTTATTGTGAAATTTGTATACACAATTTTGTTAGATTTAAATTGTTTTAAATAAATTAACCTATATTATTTAATCAGCATTTTGTTTAGAACATAAGAACATAAGTAGTGCCTCTGCTAGGTCAGACCAGAGGTCCATTGTGCCCAGTAGTCTGCTCACGTGGTGGCCCATCAGGTCCAGGACCTGTATAGTAATCCTCTATCTATACACTTCTATCACCTTTTCCTTCAGGAAATCATCCAGTCCCTTCTTGTCCTATCACATCCTCTGGAAGCGCATTCCATGTGTTCACGACCCTTTGGGTGACGAAGAACTTCTTAGCATTGTTTCTGAATCTGTCCCCTCTTAATTTTTCCGAATGCCTTCTTGTTCTTGTAGTTTTCGGAAGTTTGAAGAATCTGTCCCTCTTCACTCTCTCTATGCCCTTCATGATCTTGTAAGTCTCTATCATGTCCCCTCTAAGCCTCCACTTTTCCAGGGAAAAGAGCCCCAGTTTCGCTAATCTTTCAGCATATGAAAGGTTTTCTATACCTTTTATCAATCGTGTCGCTCTTTTCTGAATCCTCTCGAGTAACGCCATATCCTTCTTAAGGTATGGTGACCAATATTGGACGCAGTACTCCAGATGCGAGCGCACCATTGCCCGATACAACAGCAGGATAACTTCTTTCATTATGGTTGTAATACCCTTCTTGATAATGCCTAGCATTCTATTCACCTTTTTAGAGGCCGCTGCACACTGTGCTGATGGTTTCATTGTCTTGTCCACTATTACCCCCAAGTCCTTCTCTAGGGTACTTTTACCCATTACCAGTCCTCCTATTGTTTACTCAAAGTGTTGTTTGTGTTCATCTGGTAAATTTAAGTTAGGGTGAGGTATTATATTTTATGTGATCTCTTCTCCTCTTGAGGGACATTTCTCATTAAGATACCCAAATTCAGGCTGACTACAAGGGTGAAAGCTGTGAGACTTGTCACTCAAAAGCAGTGGTCTTAAACTCAAACCCTTTGCAGGGCCACATTTTGGATTTGTAGGTACTTGGAGGGCCTCAGAAAAAAATAGTTAATGTCTTATTAAAGAAATGACAATTTTGCATGAGGTAAAACTATAGTTTATAAATCTTTCCTTTTGGCTAAGTCTTAATAATAATATTGTAATTTATAGTTAAAGAGACACATGACCAAGAAACAGTTTTATTTTACTTTTGTGATCATGATTAATATACTGAGGGCCTCAAAATAGTACATGGTGGGCAGCATGTGGACCCCGGGCCATGAGTTTGAGACCATTGCTCGAGGGTGGGGTAAACATCTGCATTCAGGCCCATACTGACTGATTGTACAGAGAAGGTGTATACTGTTTAATTCCAGCTCCTGCTGCAATGCTCTTGCTTTCTTCCTCTGTCAGAAACTAGAATGTGTGTGATGGATTGTGTGCTTAAGGCTTGGCCTTTGGGCCTATATTGTTTATATCCTGTATGAATACTCCTTTGAGTTTTGAATTAGTGTCTAGTGAAGTAACTATATTCCCACCCCTCTATCAGCTACTGAATTAAGGGGTGGAGTGGCAGCCTGATGTCACAAATCAGAAGGGATAAGGAGAGAGAAGTCTTACTCAGGAGCTGAACTACTAGAAGTGGTATAATGAACAAGATAATTTCGGTCTGGAGAGATCTTCAAAGAGAGAGATACTTGAGAATAGAGTCTGAGACTTTAAGACTGTAGGTGATAAGTTTACACTATACCCAGAAGACCTATGATCTGAAAAGACTGGCAATTTGAGAGGGATCACAGACACAGAAAAAATAACTGTATAAAGTATTACAGTGTTTAATTAATGCCGTCCAACTTGAGGATAGAAGGACTGCTTCAAACAGGATTGGTGTTGGGAGTGGGACAAACAGGACAGCTGCCCTGGACCCCACAGCTCCATGAAGTTCTATAGCCCAGCATCTTGTATCCTTCTCTCCACCCTGGTCCGATGTCTTTCTCTCTTCCTCTCATAGCCTCAGCCTACCTTAATGCTCATTTCTCTTAACATGGGGTTACCAGCATGGCAGCAGTTCTGATACACTTCCTGCAGCCTCCCAAGAGCTTTCTTCTACCTCATTCAAGTTTCAAGTTTATTACAGTTTTGATATATTGTCCATCACTACTATCTGAGGGGTGTACAATTTCATCAACTGAAATGGGGAAGAAGAGAGAGCTAAAGAAAAAAAAATGACAGCAAGATTATAGAAAATTGGAGGAAAACAGGCAGAATGCTGCAGAAGGAAAAGCTCTGGATACATAGAGGCAGAGAGAAAAAAAGGAAAGTGTTGAATGAAGGTCAACATGTCAGAGAGAGGTGTAGTGAATAAATTAAACAAGACAGGAGAGAAGAGAAAGGACAAAAGTACAACAACCACTGGAAAGAAAATTAGCAGAAGACAGAAGAGCTTAAATGTCATTAGATTAATTGTTGTGTTGAATTACTGTTTTATGAAATTCAATAAAGTCATTTAAACAAGAAAAAAAAACAGCAGAAGACAGAAGAGCAGAAAAGAGACACTGGAAACAACATGATGGAAAAATAAAATGGTAAATAAAAGTGTTTTATTTTTAATTTATTAACTGGTTTATGCTAGCTTTGGTAAATGGAATCAGAAAGATAGCCAAACCTTCTAGGGCTCCTTTTACTAAGCTGCGTTAGGGCTTTAATGCACGGAATAGCACGTGCTACATTGCTATGCGTGCTAGACTTTAACGCCAGCATTGAGCAGGTAATATCCTTTATGCGCTAAAAACACTAGTGCATCTTAGTAAAAGGAGCCCTTAGCTATCATATAATCAACCCTTGTAAAGATCCTCAGCAACACCACTTAGGGCTCAAAGTCTCTCATTGCCCTAAGCTTTATGGGGCTCATAATCAAAAGATAAAAACATCCAAAAACCGGCCTAAGTCAGCACTTGGACAAATATTTCCCAAATACCTCCAAATGCCGATACTAACAACGGGTTTTGGACATATTTCTAAATGACCTTGGCCTTCATAGTGCCGCTGAACGACCAAAGCTAAACGGGGCATTTCGGGAGGAGTGTCCAGGGTGGGAGGTGGGCAGGACGTGGGCTGGCTTAGACTTAGTCGTACAGCATGTATAACCGAAAGTTATACAGCCCACGATCGACGGAACTTGGACGTTGTGACTTAGACCATCTAAAACATGGTCTAAGTCACAAAAACCCACCTAAAGTCAACAGATAAGCACTGCAAACATATAAAACAGACCCCCGGGGAGCTGCTACTGACCCAGAGGGATAAATCGAAGGACCCCAAGTCTCCTGCAGTTGCGGTTCTTCCATTTCTCTGACCAAGCCAGCAGGCACTGATAGAGATGGACCCTTGATGTCACCAGGTCCGTCTCCAACACTTTAAAGAGCAGCCGCTGCCGCGGCTACTTTGGGAGCTGCTACTGACCTGGAGGGATAAATCGAAGGAGGCTTTTTGTGACCCCAAGTCTCCTGCTGTAGCGGTTCTTCCATTTCTCTGACCAAGCCGACAGGCACTGATAGAGATGGACCCCTGACATCACCGGGTCCGTCTCCAACACTTTAAAGAGCTGCCGCGGTTGCGGCCGCAGCCGCGTGGCTGCAGAGCGTGGCTGAAGGGGCGTGCCCAAAGGGGCACGTAAGGCCCCTTGGAGCCACGAGGAGTTGGGGAGTTGGAACCTAAGTTGGTAATATTATTTATTTTTATAATTTTTGTACTTTTAGACTTGGATATGGGGAAAAGGAAGATTAAACCAAAGAGTTCAACACCAGCTGTATCTGGCCCCATGGACAGGCACCTAACATTATTATCTGAAAATCTATCAGCAGTATCATTAAATATTGATTCCTCCTTGTCAGGAGCTTCAATAAGTCCCCTTGAACGGACTTCTCCCCTTCAACCAGTATCTAGTGATAGTAGGAATATAAACCCTACTATATCTGACAGACGAGTGGTATCCTCCACCCATATAAATAAATTAGTTTATACTGAAATACCTAAACCACTGATTTTTCAGGAGGAGTAGAGGAAAATCCAATAACGGAGGAAACACAGGATATTACCCTTAAGGATTTATGGTTAGGAATTTCTAGAGTTGAAGGGTTTCCCAGGACAATGCTGAAACAAATGGGGGACTTTTGTCAGTCAGTTTCTCATAAATTAGAAAATGTGGATTCCAATCTAAATTGTTTGGATAAACGACTAAATGTTATGGAAACTCAATGTAATACACTTCAAGCTGTCTCAGTATCTGCTGTTAAAGATTCTACAGTGATACATTCTAAAATAGAATCTATGGAGAATATGAATAGAGCGAAAAATCTTCGTTTAGTAAATTTCCCAGTAACTCACTATCTCCTGAAATTTTATTAAGGAAGTTTTTCAAAGAAGTACTGGGTTTGGCTAATGCGGAGAATTTTCCAATAAATAATTATTATTATATTCCTCCAAAAAAAATAGAATCTGCCCAGGAGGTGGACCATCTGGCCATGTCTGAAGTAAATTTGACTGAATTTCTGGAAGATACTCAGGACGTGATCCAGAGTCGGTCCACCCTGGTGATAACATGCATGAGTGAGATAGATAAGATGTTATTAATGAAACTTTATTTCAAAAACAGGTTAATGAAATTTTGTGGGGATCTGGTTAGGATTTTTCCGGATGTCTCTAGGCACCCTTTTTGTGAAGTTCACAGCAGTGCCCTGTAAGGTACCCCACTATTTAGGTGGCATGTCTGGGTGTGCAATCAGTCACTTTGCAGACCCCTCCCACGTCCAACAGGGCTTGTTCTAGGCATTTTGGACTTGGATAAAAAGTTGGACGGAAATGTGGTATAAAGATGGACGCTTTAGCGACTTGGACGATCAGATCTGCAGGATGTATAATTAGATGATTTTCGAAAGGAAAAATATTTTGGAAGTATTTTTTGAAAATGTGTCTTAGACTTTTTTTTACTTTGGACGACTTGCGAGTTGGACGCAAATGGACTTAGACATCCCTTTCGATTATGCCCCTCTATTTGTCCAATCATCACTGGATCTACTTTTCTAGATTTTCTACTTTTCTTATTTTCTTATTTCAAGAGCGTAATTTTTGTCTTTATTTAGTATACTGTATTCATTAATTTCATAACTTTTATAGTAAGCAAATACTTAGCTTTAAACTGAGTGGTCTCTGGCTAGGGATTCTGAGACCACTCAGTTTAAAGCTAAGTATTTGCTTACTATAAAAGTTATGAAATTAATGAATATACTAAATAAAGACAAAAATTACGCTCTTGAAATAAGAAAATAAGAAAAATAGAAAATCTAGAAAAGTAGATTCAGTGAAGATTGGACACATAAAGCTTAGAGCAGTGAGAGACTTTCAGCCCTAAGTGATGTCACTGAGGATCTTTACAAGGTTTGATTATATGATAGCTAAAAGGTTTGGCTATCTTTCTGATTGCTTATATAAGTATACTTCCCTTGAGAGATACATATAAATCAGTGCATTATTAGATAGGTTTAGTATATGTGCTTCACAGATGTGTATGTGTTGTGTTCAGTGGCATAGCCAGATGATTGATTTGGGAGGGAGGATGCCCCCTTGGCTATACCACTGATTTGAGTTTAGTACAAAATGAAATGCATTCCTATTTTTATTTCTCCAGTGTTTCAGTACTTGCCGAGTTAACTTTTTGGGGTTTCCAGTTCAATTTTGGTCTTCATATTTCTATGTGTAATTTGCGATCACTTATTCTGTAATTGATGAAGGGCTGTGTGTGTGTTGTGTGTGCAGAAGTCATTTAAAATTGTTTTATGTGTTGTAGTAATGGTGTGTAATGAGACAGGGGAAAGGGGGCTGTCCATAATTTCTGCCTTGGGTATCAGCATGTTTAACACCTCAAAGCATTGTTTAGTGTACACTTCTCTTCAGTAAAGGGAGAAGCTTGAAGGGACCTCTATGACAGGGTCTTAAGGGAAATCCCTTCATCTGGAGAGAGATTGCTTTCTCAGAGGTGCACTGAGTAAAGGAGGGGAGAAGGGAGTATCAGGAGTAAATGTTCTGTAGGGGTCTCAGGTGTAAATCCACCACTTGACAACTAGGTCACACCCCCCACCCCCCTTGCAAAGGATAAGGAGATCTTATTCTGAATAAAGCAAGAATTAAATATTCTATTTCCATATGAGAGTAGCAGCTTTTATACAAAATGGCAAATACAAATATTACAGATGGGTAATAACATTGGCAAATTGTTGGCAGGGATGGTTCATTGTGAAAAACAAAGAAGTTTAATAAGAAAAGTAAAAGCTTAAAATGATTAAATAGTTAAATAATTTGGCAGATTATTCAGTTATATTTAGCAGAGAAGAGGTGTGAAAAACCTCCAAATGAAGTGAGCAGAAAGCACAACTAAATGAACCTGTAAAAGAACAAGAAACAGCATGAATTACCAGAAATTTGTAGCTAGCTAAGAACCCTGATAGACTAGGGCTAGATTTTTACATGCAATTATTGGACTTAATAATAGCACTTTTTACAATTTATTTCATGACGCAAGAACACATGTAGTTTTCCACTAGAATAAAATGCAATAATGAATAATGCACAAGCCAAATAGAGAGAGAACCCTTCAGCTGGTCTTTCTTCAACAAAGGTATGGAGTTTGGGGGTGGCAAGGTGGGTTTAGAGGTCTTGGTGCGAGGGGTGTTGAGGTTTGGGGGTGTGTTAGGGGTTCCGGAAGTGTCAGCAGGAGGGAGCAGGTATCCCTCCTGCCAGGTGACAATGGGTGTATGTGTTAGGGATTCTGAGGGGTGGTGGCAGGTGGGAGTGGACATCCCTCCTGCTGGGTGACAATGGGGTGTATATATCAGGGGTTCCAGGGGGTGGTGGCAGGAGGAAGTGTGCATCCCTCTTGCTGGGTGACAATGGGTGTGTGTGTGGGGGGAGTGTCAGGGGTTCCAGAGGGTGGCAGCAGGAGGGCAAGGGCACCTATATAATTTTTAAACCAGGACTTTACTGTCTGTGATATTAGTGATTTTGGGATCCTTTTACTAAACTGCAGTACAATTTGCAGTTACTGTGGTTTAATGTGAGATTTTCTAATGGGTATCTGTAAATTTTATTTGACACTTTTTGAGGGCTATCCCACTATTTGTTACTGCAGGCATATGTTAACATTCAGATTAACATATGATACATACTCCCGATTAATGCCGAAGCACTCGGGAGCTGATTTGGTATAGGACGCCGGTCTCGGAAACCTCCTAAGAATTGGCTGAGAATCACACTGGCATCCTATACAGAATTGCGTCTGTTTTAAAAAATAGACATCTTACCCACAGCGCCCATGTCACCGACACCAGTTACAGAATCACGCTTGCCTGATCGAGGGATCCCATGTCATCAGCTGTTCGTGGCAAGGGAATACCTGATTAGCTAAGCCAGCAGACCTCCCCGAAACTGTGTCTTCGGGGAATCCTGCCAGCTTAGCTGATCAGGGGAAAATACCCCTGTCACAATCAGCTGAGTGGCTGCAGCAGGGGATACCTTGACAAGTACCCCCAAAATCAGCAGGAGGGATGTCCACTCCTTCCTGCTGCTGGTCCGAGATCACCTGACCCCCCCCCCGGAAAGTAGCCCGGCAGGAAGGATGCCCATCCCTCCTGCCAATACCCACCGAACCCCTACCACCCCTAGGAAAGTAGCTGGTCAGGGAGGATGCCCACTTCCTCCTGCTGCCACCCCCTGAACCTCCGCTAACCCCTGGAAAGTAGACCAACAGGAGGGATGCCCACTTCCTCCTACTGCCACCTCCACCAGTACCCCCACTTCCTCCTGCTGCCACACCCAACCAGTGATACCCCCAAACCTCCAGATCCCCCCGACACTATTTAAACCTCCAGACCCCCTGGCACTCCCTCAAACTTCTAGATCCTCACCTCATACCCCTAAGAACACCCCAATACCCCCTCCCACCCCCAACTCCCATACCTTTAATGAAGAAAGGTCAGCTGGAGGGATGCTCACTCCCTCCAGCTGGCCTTTCTTCAACAAAGGTACGGAGGTGGGTTTAGAGGTGTCGGGGTGTGTGTGTGTGTGTAAGGTTTGGGTGGGTGTTGGGGGTTCCATGGGTGGCAGCAGGAGGGAGCAGGCATCCCTTCTGCTGGGTGACAATGGTGGTGTGTGTCAGGGATTCTGAAGGGTGGTGGCAGGAGGGAGTGGGCATCTGTTTTGCTTTAGGTTCTTTTAGGTATCTGTTTGTCAGTTAAACATGACACCAAATGTGATACAAAGAACAAGATTTTATTCCCTGTACATCAGTCTGACAAACTTCTCATGTACATATACATAAATTAAATATACATCACCGCTAGAGTTGTACGCCTCATCTATGCCGATGACTGGGAGATCCTCTTTGCCGTCAAGCACAGAGAAGTCAGTGGGCAAAAACCCTGGATGTCCACTGAAAGGATCTCTGAGTAAATTAAATATACATCACTGCTGGAGTTGTACATCTTATCTACGCCAGTGACTGGGAGATCACAGTTGCTTTTAAGCACAGAGAACTCAGCGGGCAAAAATCCTGGACGTCCATATAAAAGTTCTCTGAGTTTGAATGCCAACTGCTCCTGCCTTTTATAGATTATCCAAGCCTGATAAATAACTCATAATAAATAAGGTTGGCATTTTATGGACATGACATCCACTGTGTTTGGATATACTCAGGAACAGTGTCATTCCTGTTCCCAGGCCCTAATGTATCAAGTAATTAAGTGAGTTAATTACACACATGGAATAAATATTGTATGTGTGTTTTCAATTGTACTCAAAACTTTGCTTTTCAGAATAGCTTGTGTATGAGGTAATCAAGTTCAAAACTTATAATCAGTACTTTTAATCACTAAAACAGGAACTGTCACTGTCCACCTGACTAATTGTAATTATATTTCCTGTTATTGTTTTATAACTCTGCAGTATGATATCATTACACAGGTTCTTACTGCTTTTTTATAGCCCCACTAAATGTTCTAAATTGTCCGTTTCGCTAACAAGATTAAAAACTCTGTATTAATAATGTATTTGTGCACAAAACTTTTGTTTTCAAAACTCCAGACTACACACAAAAATGGCTTCTTGCTTTTTGCAATATAGCATTCCTCCTGCCAATTTTGGGGGTGGGTGCTGGGGGTTCCCACGCTCACACCCAGCTTTGGGTGAGCATAGGTGTCCCTACTGGTCTCCCTAGACCCACAATAAATGCCTACAGTGTAGGTGGCCTGCCATGGGGAGGTTTTTTCTAAAAACATGCATTTCGATTGATGCCTACTGCTGGCTACAATCGGAACGCCCTTTTATAGAGTCAGCCCCTAAACCCTTAGGTGCACTGCCGTTTAGGCCAGGGTTTTCTTGGCCTAAATGAGTGAGCCTAACTCAATCCATGCCCAAACATCACTCCAAATCTGTCCCTGAACATGCCTACTTGCCAATAGGTGCTGGTAGGTGCTTCAGTGTAGACAAATACATCAAAATGGTGGACATCTACCGAGCTAATCACTTACTTGCAAATTAATTTTTTAATTGTTTTTTTAATGCCATTTTCAATTATCAGTGCTGAATAAGCCAATTAAAAAAAATTAAGTTAGGCACCTAGATCAGCTAGGGCCTAAGAGCTGGACAATGGACATCTCTATTCTGACTTGATCCTATTGAAAATGCCCCTCCATGAGAGAATCTGGGTGTCCAGATGCTGTTTTAGAATCAGCTCTCACTGCATAGCATCAGGGCACCGAAATGAAGGTCTCTGCTTATAGAATGGCCCCCTAATTGTAGAGAAAACATTTTAATTTGATTTAGTGTTTTGAATTTGCACCTTTTCCAACATCATTGCATTTTACACAGTGCAGTAAGAAATACAGTTCTGTTTTATTTTTTCTAGTATTTCTCTACATTCAAAGTTGAACTTCTTGGAGTTATCATTTCAGATTTTGTGTGCACATTTCAATTTCTTGTGGTCATTTATTCTGTGTTTGCTTTGATGCTATCCATGGTCTACATATATAACTGGGATGAAGCTTTGTATAGAAACATGATGGCAGATAAAGGGCAAATGGCCCATCCAGTCTGTCCATTCCCAGTATCCACTATCTCCTCCTCTCCCTATGAAATTACATGTGCCTGCCCCACACTTTTTTCAATTCAGATACAGCTTTTGTCTCCACCACCTCTACCGGGAGACTATTCCACAAATCTCCCATCCTTTCTGCAAAAAAAATATTTCCTTAGATTACCCTGATTCTATCACCTCTTAACTTCATCTTATGCCCTCTTATTCCAGAGCTTCCTTTCAAATATTTGACTCATGTGCATTTATACCATGAAGGTATTTACATGTTTCTATCATATCTCCCCTCTCCCTCCTCTCTTCCAGAGTATACATATTGAGATCTTTAAGTGTATCCTCATACACCTTATGACAAAGACCACTGACCATTTTAGTAGCCTTCCTCTAGAGCAACTCTATCCTGTTTATATCTTTTTATGATGCGATCTCCAAAACTGTACACAATATTCTAAATGAGGTCCCACCAGAATCTTATATAAGGGCATCTGTACCTCCTTTTTTTGTATTGGCCATACCAATCCCTATGCAGCCTAGCATCCTTCTAGATTTCATCGCCACCTTTTCAACCTGTATGGCCACCTTTAGATCATCACATACAATCACACCCAAGCCCTACTCCTCTTTCATGCACAAAAGTTCTTCACTCCCTAAACTGTACCATTCCCTTGGGGTTTTACAGCCCAAATGCATGATCTTGCATTTCTTAGCATTAAATCTTAGCTGCCAAATTTCAGATCATTCTTCAAGATTCACTAGGTTCAACTTAAATCTCGTAATAAGTTTGCTATCCTAATACAATTTGATCTATCTGCGGCCTTTGATGTTTTCCACCACGATATCCTAATTTACCAACTTTCTGAGATAGGCATTGATTCCACAGTCTTAGACTGGTTCTCGAAATTTTTACGATCCCGCTTTACACTGTTAACATGAATGGAACCATGTCTTCTCCTTGGAGACTGCTATGTGGTGTTCCCCAGGGACCATCCCTGTCCCCTATTCTTTTCAACATTTATATGTCTTCTTTGAAATTCTTCTATCTATCTCCTTTTGAAACTCTATTTACATATGCAGATGACATCCTTGTCCTTCTTGAGGTAGATTCAAACCTCACTAACCTCACCGAAAATATAACAGCTTGCATAATGAAACTCCAATCCTGGGCCTTCACTGTACAAATGAAGCTGAATGAGTCCAAAACAAAACTACTCTGGCTTGCCCCAAAATTAGATCAGTTACCCAAGCTCATTACACTACCTTCTGGTCCTACTCTGCAGATCGAATTCTCAAGCAAAGTTTTGGGCATCATTATTGATGCCCTTTAATGATTATCTCAACTCTCTGCTAAAAAAATGTTTTTTTAGTCTTCACATGTTGAGGAAAGTGAGATCATGCTTCCGCCAACAACATTTTGCTGTCCTTGTACAATCAATCATTCTTTCCAGACTGGACTATTGTAATTCCATCTATCTAAGTCTAACCAATAAAAAAATCTTCAAAGACTTCAGCGGATCCAGAACACTGCGGCTAGGTTGATCTTTGCAAAAAGCAAATTCGACCATGTTTCCTCACTTCTGTCAAAACTTCACTGGCTTCCGGTGATTTCTAGGATTCACTTTAAATGTACCTGCCTAATATTCAAGATCCTAAATGGCATTCTTCCTCCCCTAATTCCACTATCATTGAATTCTTTGAGACCTGATACTACCAGATCCGCCCAAAACCTCAAACTATCTTTCCCCTCCTTAAAAGGTGTCATGTATGCAGGTAAATTAGGAAAATCCCTTTTCTTCAAATTCACTGAGCTTTGGAACAACCTCCCTGCCTCGCTGCTGAACCTAGGCTCATTCCAATTATTCTGAAAGCATCTGAAAACCTGGTTTTTCTCCAAAACGTAAAGCTATCTATTTAAAATGTAAAGCTAGCTATCCTCTTCATAACCTCTAATTTCTTATTATGTCCTTCCCTCATTGAATTTACCTGTAAACCGTGCCGAGCTCTATCTTTATGGAGATGATGCAGTATACAAACTTAAGGTTTAGTTTAGTTTAGTTCTTCCTCATATTATTCACACCATCAGGGGTTTTTATTCTATTGCAGATTTTGGTACCATCTGCAAAGAGACAAATCTTACCAGACAGCCCTTCAGCAATATTGCTTACAGAAATGTTAAAAGAACAGGTCCAAAAACCAAACCTTGAGGCACACCACTGGAAACATCCCTTTACTCAGAGAGATTTCCATTGATTACTACTCTCTGTTGCCTTCTACTCAACCAGTTCTTGACCCAGTCCATCACTTTGGGGTCCATCCCGAGGACACTCAGTTTACTTATTAGATGCATGTGTGGAACATTATTTGTGGCTTTGCTAAAATCTAAAATACACCACATCTAGCACACTCCCTCTATCCAATTCTCTAATCATCCAATCACAGAAATTGATCAAATTTGTGTGACAAGATCTGCCTCTAGTGAATCTACCTTGCCTCAGGTCCTGTAATGGATTCTAGATATATCACTAGTCTCTGTTTTAAAAGTGTTTCCATTAATTTACTTACCATAGAAATCAGACTTACCTGACTAGTTCCCTACTTCTTTACTTCCACTTTTGTGGAGAGGGACCACATTCATCCTTTTCTAGTCATCCGGTACCACTCCCAATTCTAGAGAAGCATTGAAAAGATCAGTCAACGGAGCCACCAGATCTTCCCTAAGTATCTTCAGTATGCTCGGATGTACACCATCTGACCCCATCACTTTGTTCATCTTTAGTTAGCTCATAACAAACAGAATCCTCTGAAAATCAATCAGGGTTTACCACACTTCCATTCCTGTTTGTGTTTGTCTTCTGCAATTCCTCTCCCGGTGCTTCAGCTGTGAACACAGAACAGAAATATTTGTAGGATCTCTCTACTTCCCAAAAACCCTGCAATCGGAATACCCTAATCAACATCTGGGATATTAAAATCACCTGTTAGCAATACTTCCCCTTTTAGAGCTATATTCTCTCAGCTATATTAAATCTCTGTCTACTTTGTCTGTGAAACAGGCCTGTATATCACACCAAGGTAAATACATTTTCTATTCTCTCTTTCCAGATTGACCCAAAGTGCCTCTTCCTTACCCTGCAGATCCTGCAATTGTATGGCTTCAATATAATCTCTAATATATAACATCACTCCCCCCTCCTTTTTTTTCCTACCCTGTCTCTCCTGAACAGATTATAGCCCTATATAATTATATCCCAGTCATAGCTCTCCATAAATCATGTGTCTATAAATCCAACTCTGCCTCTTCCATCACAGCCTCTAGATTCAGAACCTTGTTTCCGGTACTTTGAGCATTAGTATATGCTGCTTTCCAGACAGTGACCCATTTTCCCATTTGTGTAGAAATGTTTAGTGATTCACCCTGTCTTTTTTTTTATTTTTTATTTATCATTATATATGTATACATACATGTACATAACATATATAGGAAATAAAGAGAGAACTTCTACAAATTTTAAAGGGAAATAATATATCTGGATATGATATCCATTATATAATTAACAAAATTCACTCTAAAAAATAAGTCCACATTCTAGAGGAGAAACAATTCACATATCTGAGAGATTATTTTTAAGGAATAATATCAAAAACCATAATTGTAGAGTTACATCTTCTTCTTACTTTTACTTTAGGGGTGTCCTAAATTTCCTTCAGAGATATTGGAAGTTGTTATTCCCTTTCCTTCAAGGAAAAATTGTAATTAAGAGGGCTCAAAAAATATATATGAATGTTGATCCAAAAGGATCTTACATTTACAAGGGTATCTCAATTGGTATTTGGCCCCCAATTGTATTACAAACTGTTTCAATTCAAGGAACCTTTTCCGTCTAGTTTGAGTTGCTTTTGAGACGTCTGGAAACATGCTGATCTTACTATCCAGAAAGGTCACTTCTTTCAGCCTAAAAAACAGTCTAAGAAGTGCCTCTTTATCTTGTTGGAAGACAAACGTCACCACAAGAGTAGAACGACAGATTACTTCATCCACTGAAGTTTCAAGGACTTCTGTTAAGTTCAAAGGATTAGGAAATTCAGAAGAAACTTCTGGAACTGAAGTTTTCTGTTTTGGTACTGGCAAGTAATATATCCTATGTAAAGGAGGTAGTCCGGTCTCAGGATATTTAAATATTTCTTTTAAAAACTTGTAGAATATTCTTTAGGAGATGTTGTTAACACCTTAGGAAAATTGAGAATTCTAAGATTCAGCATTTTCATATAATTTTCAAAGTTTTCCATTTTCCTGGTAAACAATAATCTGTCCTGCAAAATAACAGACTGAAAGGCTTGTAAACTTTGAATTCTCTGATCCAAATTTTGAACTTTTCCTTCCTGATCCTTCAATTCCTCCTGAAATTTATCCAATCTCCGTTCTTGAACAGTCACCAGAGGTAGGGTTCCTGCACATAATTTGTACAAAGATTCACCCTGTCTTAACGATTCTAGTTTACAGCTCTCTTCAGTAGGTTAGCCAGTCTGCTGCAGAAGACACATCTTCCCTTCTTTGATAGATGCACACTATCCCTGCTCAGTAGCCCTAGAGCATGTAGCTTTTGTAAAAAGAGTAGTAGCAGTCTTGATTGTTCTCTTTTCCTGATAATATGTGTGTTTTAGTGACTGGTATAATATTTGCAATGCTGCTTTTTCAAGATTCTGTGGCACAATTGTAGGAAGCATAGCTATTGTGGGGACAAATCTATGGGTGGTTACCTAAACCCTTAAAGAGAGCTGTACATGTTAGTATTAATATCTTCCCCTCCACACCCCCCCCCCAAAAAAAAAAAATATCACCCTGCCACTTTCTTAACTACAGCCATCATTTACAGCAGCTACAACAAAAAGAAAAAAATGATATAAACCATAAGGTCAATTCACACCAATCACACATATCCTATCATTGAACAGGTCAGGTATGCTTGCCAGGACTCTATAAGGTAATAAAGCTACTGTAAAGTGTATGCCAGATATTATATTATTTTTGTATCCTTTTACAAACAAACTGTGAAAAATCTTTTCACATACCTTTCACTCAGATTAGCTTGCCTATGTCATTGCACACTTCAGTACATCTATCCTTTTTTCACTCATGTCTTAATCCAGCATATCTGAAGCACTGATGCAACACAGGAGACCATAGCATTTGAAAAAGAATGAAAATACAGTCTCTGTACCCACATTACTGTCTGGCAACTAAAAGTAATAAATACAAGAAGGTGAAAATAAGGTGATACCGACTGATGTCATTCATGCCTCCTTTCAGCATCATGAAAGCATTACTGTGAACCCCGTCACATCAATATGTGCCAAGTCTGTTTTTGACTAAGCAGGCTGCACTGTGCAGTTCCAAATGTCATGCAGTAGTGACAGAACAGAAAGATCGTTCATTAAACTACACAAGGGTCCAAAGCAGAAGGCTTCATGTCCCAGCCTCTGTCATATTTCTGCAGATTTGAAAATTCTGCAATGCAGTTTTGTCACTTCGGCAGGATGATCTCTGTTTCAGAGCTGGCACTGATGGGTGACAAGAGTGCGAGAAGATGAAACAAAAGCACTTAACCAGCCAGTGCCGCTGAATACCAACTCTGACTGGCGCAGCACTGTCTGGGCAGCGCCAGCACAATCTGTTGGCAAAGGCAGGGCAGAGGCAAGAGTTTAATTTTATTTATGACCTACCTATCCACAAATCTAGGCAAGGAACAAAATTACATACACAATAAGCTAAAAACAAACACAAGTCAGAATTACAAATGGAATATAAAAATAAAAATTCAAACATTCTCAAAGCTTGCACCAAAAAAACTCTCATACAGCAAAGTCTTCACCCCTTTTCTAAAATATAGAAGCATATTAGTTTGGCGCAAAGATAAAGGAGATCATTCTAAAGCATTGGACCCTGGAACAGAGAACATTGACTTTCGGTTACTCAAAAGTCGCCTATATAATTCAAAAGAGTTATATAGGCAGCAGCGATATTCAGTGCCAGTGCCTGCATACCTAATCAGGCAAGATGGACCGCAGAAAAGCCTACCCTATTTTTGTTCAGTTAGGTGTATATGTGCTTCGGTGCAGAACCAGATATTCATTGCTGGTGCCTGGACATGGTCTGGCATTGACTATCCAGGTCTATCTTAGCCAGTTGCAATTAATATTTATGTAACCAAGGTTATAAAAAATATTTCTGTACCTTTAAGAATTCAGAGCTGTACATGTCACTTTCGGAATTCTGGACAGCATAGCTCTCTCTCCAGGAAGTCAGAAGTGGCTAGTATTCTAAACTGCCAAGGAGAGAAGTTGAGTTTGGGTGGGTTTTCTCTGTAGACAGCTGTGTGTTGGAAGTTGTCTGTGTTTTTGAAGGTAAATTTTGAATTTATTGAAGAACAGTAATAATTTAGATTTGGTTAGAAGACAGTATCCTGTTTGGAGTAATTTGTTTTGTAATAATAGTATTTCTGAAACATTTATTCAATGTTTGGGGATTTTTTTCCAAGTTTTAACCTTGGTGACATGCACTTGTGTTTTGCGGTTATAAGAGGTTTATTGAAATATTAGTTGATTGTGGGTGGGTATAGTTTAGGGCTATCTAAATTATCTATTCTTTTATATAGTTAGTTTAAAGTGTAATCTTGGGGAGTAGGTAGGGTTTTCCTTTATTGATTTGTTAATAGATAGAGTAGTAGGGATCAACAAGAACTGCAATCAAACGCTAGCCCACGCAAGAAAGAAAGAAGAAGAGAAAAATAAACATCTGTTTGCCTGCTGTCATCTGTCTTGGACCGGTGTGTGATTGGACATTAAGAAAAAAACCTTCTCCTGAGCTACAGTTGTGGTAACTGTAATATATTGTTAATTTTAAATGCATATTAAATTTATTTTATTTGAAATATTTGAGTGAAAGGAAATTTTTATGCAGCTTTGGCTATTTCCTGAGTAAGTGGAAATTGCCTGGGTTACATAATTGGTGTAGTCGGCAGGATTTTGGAATTTTTACTATTGTAGAATTCCAAAATTCTGAAAAGAACCTGTTTTGATGTAAAGTTTGATATGTCAAATGCTATTGTGATTTTGCATTGAAATTACTGTGAAAGTTTTTAAGTGAATCAATTACAAGCAGTACCATTTAGGGTGAAGATTCTTGCCTTCTGATTGAACCCAGTGAACACTGAGGGTGTACTGAAGAACCATGGCAGAAGGAAGAGTGGCTGATTTGGAGCAGCAAGTGGAAGAACTAAAGACTTTAGTGGAACGGTTAGTTCGTCTGCCCTTCAGTTGCAAGAAAAGCTGTGTGCTGTAACCAACAGAGATCCTGATAAAATTGGAAATACTATGGACACTTTGAAGGAACAGTTTATTCTGGGTCTGAGAGATGATTTTATCCGCAAAATAGTGGATAGCAAATTTGAAGATGATCCTAGGCTGACATTTGAGGATCTTATGCAACTTGCTGTTTGGTGGGCGGAAGAAGAAAAACATACAGGTGTTGAATCAGAAGTAAATTCACCAAGGATCTTACAGAGAAGCCGACCTGAATCAAAGAAACAGAGTCCAATTTATAGCAATGATGATGTCATGAGGGATCTTTTGAGAAGAGTTGGACAATTGGAAAAAATTTTTACTGAAGGGTTACAAAGAGATGGTGAAAACAGATCCTTTCAGAGGAATAGAACAGAGAAAGAACAGAACAGAGGAACCGAACAGAGAAGATTTTATGGATTTTATGGAAGAAGTGGTGGTGGAGGTGATGTGATCTGTTACAAGTGTCAAGAACCCGGACACATTGCCCGGAACTGTTTGAGTGAAAAAACAAGATTTCGTATGAAAGGAGATCGATCCTCAGCAGGAAGGGTGCCAACAACAACAACTTCTCATTCAGTAGACCAGAATGGTTCAACAATAGTAGAAAGGCCTATACAATCACAGGTCAGAAATCAAATGGTAAAAGAACCAAAAATGAATGAAAAGTGGGAGGTCATGAAAGAGACAGCCTCAGGAGATTGTTTGATTCTTCCAATTTCCATTTCTGGAATAGAGGCCCGGTTTTTAATCGATACAGGTTCAGAGGTGTCTACTATGCTAGCTAGCTTCTACTACAAGAATTTTGATAAACCTGAACAATTAAAAGATACAGTAGGAATAAAGATCTTGGCAGTAAATGGCACTGATCTACCAGTACTAGGTAGTGTAATAGTGGAAATATATTGCTTTGGACAAACAATTCCAGATCGATGTATGTTTGTTGTTCGTGACAATCTGGAAGATGAAACTAAACAGGAGTTTAAGGGAGAAAAAGTCCAAGTAATTATAGGCATGAATGTTCTGAAACACTTGGAAGGTCTTTTCCTAGGTCTCACTGGAATAGTTGGAACCTCTAAAAAGTGTGGTGTAAATCGAGTACTAGCAGCAATTCAAGAAAAAAAGAAATATGAAAGATTTTAGGAACTTCTGGGTATATATAGTTTCTGGTAAGACACCAGTAAGAAAAGAGACCAACACTCCAAATCACAATTATAATTTAACAATGTTTATTGCACAAAATAAAACTACTCATAAATTTTCTTTGGAAAGAGACCCAAGTCAAAGTGTTTTTCTTAATATTAAAGTACATTTGTAAAAACACAAAAAAACCAATTTAAATATCATTAAAACATTCTTAATTTAAAGTGCTGTATTTGATATTCTAATTAAAATAGTTTCCTTAAAGTCACTCTAAAATCTCTATCTCTTTTAGATAAAGTACTCAAATAGGGCTCCTTTTACAAAGGTGTGCTAGCGTTTTTAACGCACACACCGGATTAGCGCATGCTATACTGCGCGCTAGCTGAAAATCTACCGCCTGCTCAAAAGGAGGCGGTAGCAGCTAGCACATGTGGCAATTTAGCGCGCGCTATTCCGCATGTTAAGACCCTAGTGCGGCTTTGTAAAAGGAGCCCTAAGGTGCGCTAGCGTTTTTAGTGCATGCAGGAAATTACCATGTGCTACACCGTGCGCTACGCTTCTAGAACTAACGCCAGCTCAATGCTGGCATTAAAGTCTAGCAAGCACGGCAATGTAGTGAGCGCTATTCTGCGCGTTAAAGCCCAAGCACAAACGACACTGCTAGGAATGCCACAGAGAACATCCCCAGAGATTTTGGAGCGCTGGGAAAGAAGTTGAAGCAGATAGGAGCACAGGTGGTCTTTTCATCATTTCTTCCAGTAAGAAACAAAGGCAGAGCTAGAGAAGAGCGTATTCAATGGACTAACGAATGGCTCCGAGAATGGTGCATAGAAATGAACTTTGGATTCCTAAACCACGGCGAGACGCTCCAGGGACTACAAGGACCAGACGGACTCCACCTAACCAAAAGAGGTAGAAACGTATTTGGACATCGATTGGCCCGCCTACTCCATAGGGTTTTAAACTAGGTAAGTTGGGGGAGGGTACATACTTATATCCCAGAGCAGTAAGAAACCACCCTGAGGAGGCAAGTCGCACTCACACTACCAAGTCTAAGGTAAGTACCAATGATATCCACAATAATTCAGGGAGAAATATCACTGATAATTTAGGAGCCACACTAGCTCGTAAAGGAATCTCTTCACAGATATGGAGGGCTATGTATGTTAATGCACACAGCTTGGGCAATAAAATTCTAGCATTAGAGACTGAGATAACAAACGCCGATCTTGATGTGATAGCGATATCTGAAACCTGGTTCACGGAATCGCATGGGTGTGATATGGTTATACCAGGGTACAACCTACTTCGTTGCGACTGAGAGGGTAAATTGGGAGGAGGAGTAGCGCTATACACTAAGGAAAGCATCAAAACCACCAGAATCACAGATGTTAGATACACCGGGGAATCCCTCTGGGTGAACCTGGCCAGAGGGAATGAAAAATGCCTATACCTTGGGGTGATATATAGACCTCCAAGGCAACAGGAGGACAAAGACATGGAATTAATCGAGGACATAGAGAACATCACACTGCACGGGGACACAGTAATGCTAGGAGACTTCAACATGCCAGATGCAGATTGGAACACACTCTCCGCGACTACGGGTAGCAGCAAAAGAATATTAACCTCCATAAAGGGTGCACGTCTCAAGCAATTGGTATTGGAGCCCACCAGGGACCAGGCGTTACTAGACCTAGTTCTCACCAATGGAGATAGCGTCACGGAAGTGTCAGTAGGAGACACACTGGCCTCCAGCGACCATAATATGGTATGGCTCAACCTCAAGAAAGGTTTCCCTAAGACAAACACAGCAACAAGGGTTCTCAACTTTAGAGGCACAGACTTCAACCGCATGGGAGATTTTGTCCATCAGGAGCTACATAAACAAGCAATATCTGACAATGTGGAGGATATGTGGTCGTCTCTGAAGTCCATCCTACACGAAGAAACAGACCGATACATAAAGACAGTAAGTAAACGCAGGAGAAACAAAAGACCCCAATGGTTCAGTAAAGAAATTTCAGACCTAGTTAAACAGAAAAAAGACGCATTTATCACCTACAAACATTTAGGCAGAGAGGGGGCGAAAGAGGACTATCTAGACAGATCTAAAACTGTCAAAACAGCAGTCAGAGAAGCCAAACTCCGAATGGAGGAAGAGCTAGCACGGAAAATTAAGAAAGGGGATAAATCTTTCTTCAGCTATATTAGTGACAGGAAAAGAAACAAAGATGGGATAGTACGCCTGAAGCAATCGGACGGTAACTTTGCGGAATCAGATTCTGAGAAGGCAGAACTACTAAACAAATACTTCTGTTCAGTGTTCACCCGCGAAGCGCCGGGAGCTGGTCCACAGCTGCAGACGGGAGATAACCAGAAAGACCCGTTTCAAGATTTCGAATTTACGCCCAGTAGCGTCTATGACGAACTATCAAGACTCAAAGTAAACAAAGCCATGGGACTGGATAACCTACACCCCAGAATGCTCAGGGAGTTAAGGGAAGTCCTGGCAGAACCATTATCTGTTCTTTTCAATCTTTCCCTAAGCACAGGAAGGGTCCCCTTGGACTGGAAAACCGCCAACGTAATCCCACTCCACAAAAAGGGCTGCAGGACAGAGACAGCAAACTACAGACCAGTGAGTCTCACGTCTATAGTGTGTAAACTCATGGAAACACTGATCAAACAGAATCTTGACACAATCCTAGACGAAGAAAAACTGCATGATCCACACCAACACGGGTTCACCCAGAGTAGATCCTGCCAATCTAATCTGATTAGCTTTTTTGACTGGGTTACTAGACAACTGGACGCCGGAGAGTCACTGGATGTGGTATATTTGGACTTCAGTAAAGCATTTGATAGCGTCCCTCATCGAAGATTACTGAACAAGCTGAAATCGATAGGATTAGGAGACACTCTAACTACATGGGTTGGAGATTGGCTGAGCGGTAGACTTCAGAAGGTGGTGGTGAACGGTACCCCATCCGGAGCATCGGACGTGATCAGTGGAGTGCGCAGGGCTCGGTCCTGGGCCCAATTCTATTTAATTTATTCATAAGAGATATGACGCAAGGACTTAGAGGAAGGGTATCACTGTTCGCCGACGACGCCAAACTTTGCAACATAGTAGGCAAAAGCTTATTACCTGATAATATGACACACGACCTACTGTTGCTGGAACAATGGTCAGCTACTTGGCAGCTAGGCTTCAATGCTAAAAAATGCAAGATAATGCACCTGGATAAGAGAAACCCGCGTAGAACTTATGTACTAAATGGTGAGACCTTGGTTAGGACCACGGCGGAACGCGACCTAGGAGTGATCATTAGTGAGGACATGAAGGTTGCCAATCAAGTGGAGAAGGCTTCCTCCAGGGCAAGACAAATGATGGGGTGTATCCGCAGAGGTTTCGTCAGCAGGAGACCTAAAGTTATGATGCCGTTGTACAGAGCCATGGTGAGGCCTCACTTGGAGTACTGTGTTCAGTTTTGGAGACCACACTACCGAAAGGACGTGCTGAGGATCGAGTCGGTTCAGCGAACGGCCACCAGGATGGTCTTGGGGCTCAAGGATCTCACATATGAAGAAAGATTAAAAAAATTGCGGCTGTACTCACTTGAGGAAAGAAGAGAATGGGGAGATATGATTGAAACATATAAGTACATCACGGGACGCATCGAGTCAGAAGATGATATCTTCTGGCTCATGGGACCCTCGACCACCAGAGGGCATCTGCTGAAAATCAGGGAAGGGAAGTTTCATGGCGACTCAAGGAAGTACTTCTTTACCGAAAGAGTAGTAGATCATTGGAACAGACTCCCACTCCAGGTGATAAAGGCCAGCAGCGTGACGGATTTTAAGAGAAAATGGGATACTCACATGGGATCTTTAAGGGAGTAAATTCAGGGGAGGGGATACTTGGAATGGGCAGACTTGGTGGGCTATAGCCCTTTTCTGCTGCTTTTTTCTATGTTTCTATGTTTCTAAGTGCGCCTTAGTAAAAAGAGCCCATGTTTTGTCTCCTGCAGGTCAGTATTAGATAGCCCAGGATCTTCAGGTAAGTATTCTTTCACATTACTCTCTCACCCTTATTAAGTTAGTTGTTTCCAAATACTGCATAACTGTAAAAATGTTGTTTTTGTCATTTTCTCCCACAGGTAATCAATAAGGAGTTCCCATTTCCAGGTAAGTACCCCTTTTTCTCTCTTTACACCCTTGTGCTCTCTTTACTTTCTTTAGTGTGTCTCTCCTTGAAGTTTTGTCAGATATTAATTATTGCTTCTTTTCCTTGCAGGAACCTATTGAAGACTTTTCAGGTAAGTGAATTACTAAATAAAGTTATTGACAACTGTGTGCACATAGAAAAATAAAAAGAAAAGAAAACCTCTCCTTTGTCTTCAAGCTTTCTTGCGTTGGTTAGCTTTAGATGAGGATGAACATCATCAGGAAACTGGACTCTTGAAACAACTGGAAACTGGACTGTAGACTTGAACTCTGGATGCTACCGAGAAGTCAGGATATTCTGGAACCAGGATCAACACCGGAAGTCTTCTGGTGATTCTATGATTGTTCTTTCCATAGGGTTTAACCAAACAAAAATGTTTTTTGCCTCTCTCTGTAATGTAACTATAAATGTGTCCTTATTTTTCTGGTTCCTATCGTGTTTCTAAATTCTTGTGAAAAATAAAATTATTGTTAGAAAATTCAATCTCTATTTATTTTTCCAAGACTTGTCCCTACAATGTCCAGCAAAATAAACTTCTCTTAGGCAGTGCAGCACAAGTAACAACACACAGCAGTAGTCAGAATTCTATAATCAATATACTGCTGTTTTAAATGATGACGGGACAAAGCCGTGCCGATATTTCGGCCCAGACAATTGCGCGCAAGACTCCAGAGTGCCGCTGTAAAAGTTAATTTTAAAGAGCTCCGATGAGGGGATGTGGGGGGAACCCCCCCCCCACTTTACTTAATACTGTTCACTCTGCCATTGGGGATGTGTGTGGAGGGTGCAACCCTCCAGATTATACAGAAAACTTAACTTTTTCCTAAAAAAAAAAAATCGGGAAAAAGTTAAGTTTCCTCTATAATGGGGGGTTCCAACCCCCCCAATGGCAGTGCGAACACTATTAAGTAAACTGGGGGGGGGGGGGTTTTCCTCCCTCTCCCCCCCATCGGAGCTCTTTAAAATTAACTTCTCCGGCGGCACACTGGAGTCTTGCACCCAATTGTCTGGGCTCAAATGTCAGCGTGGTTTTGTCCCGCGTACAAATTACTGTGAACCCTTTTAAACTCACAACTGACCCTTCAGTCATCAGTCAGAGAAAATTCAATTTACTTTTCTTCTTACTTTTATCACTAGTTGAACTGACTTTCAATTAAAACTTTCAGTTCAAATTGCACAAAATTTACTACTACGTATCAAAGTCACTTGGGAAATCAAAACACTTCTCTTGAAGTGAGCCCTATCCTAAATACTGAAAGGAATCAACAAAATAGAGCAGGAAAATAAGTTATTTTCAATGCCCAATGTGACACGGACAAGAGGACATGGACTGAAGCTGGGGAGGGACAAATTCAGGACAAATATCATGAAGTTCTGCTTCACGTAGCGAGTGGTGGACACCTGGAATGTTCTCCCAGAGGAGGTTATTGCGGAATCCACCGTCCTAGGATTCAAAAGCAAACTAGATGCACATCTCCTTACGAAAGGCATAGAGGGATATGTGTGACAAAAATTACGCCAGGTGTACACCTGGCTGGGCCTCCGCGTGTGCGGATCACCGAACTTGATAGACCAAAGGTCTGATCCAGAGATGGCAGTTATGTTATTATGTTCTTATATTATCACTAATCTTATAGCCCGTTACATTAACGGGTGCTAGAATATATGTGTGTGTGTGTGTCTTTATTTCTTTTTCTCTCTCCTTAGCCGCTTTCTGTATTTCTGTCTTTTCTTTTTTTTTTTTTTTTCCTTGGCTGTCCACAACCACCCCTTGCCTGCTCCCCGTCCATTATCCCTTCCTTTTACCTCCCCTGTGTCCTCCACCACCCCATCACTGCTCACCTTATCCAGCAGCAGCCCTTCTCCCTTTGTTTTACCTCCCCTCTGTCCATCATCACCTCCTTCCTGCTCCCCCTGTCCAGCAGTAGGCCTCCCTTCATTTTTCTGCACCCCCCCCTGTCCATTAAATGGGCTCAATTCCATAGAGAGCAATGGAGAAACCATAGCATTCAAAAGCTGCTCCTAACAGTCTGGAACACAGTCCCACTACTTTTCAGACTCTGGAGCAGCAGGGGTCATCTGCTCCTGCCCCTCCCTTCCAGACAGGAAAAGGGGCAGGGAGGCTATGAACTGGAACAAAAAAGAAAACAGTTTGTAATCCAGCCACTCTTCTTCTGCTGCTTCTGTCCCCTGGCCAAATGGCTGGCTGGCTGGCCTACTCCCCTGAATCGGCGTTCTGTGCAGGAGTTGCGGCCATTTTGAAGATCGGTCTGCCCTGCTCCTTGCCTTAGTATATTTTTAAGTTGAAAGACGCGGCGGCGGTGGCTCCTCTCAAGATCCCCGACTGCATCGGACTTCCGACGCAGGTGGGGATCCTGAGAGGAGCCGCTGCCTCGTCTTTCAACTTAAAAATATACTAAGACAAGGAGCAGGGCAGACTGAAGAACAGCACGGCCGACAGCTGCCGCGTCCGACATCCGCCTCGGGGGAGGAGAGAGAGTGTTTTGTGCGCATGCGCACTCCTATCTGCGGTGCCCTACAGCGCATGGAAAACGGAACACGCGATGGGAGTGCGCATGCGTGGCTTAGGCTTTTATTATATTAGATATTTTTTTTGGGGGGGGTGTTCTTATTTTGGTTGTGTACAGAAGGAGAGATTAGGAATCTCTCCTGCTGGAGAACTATCAGGGGTTGTGGTGGGTGCCGGGCAGGAGGGACTGGCCATCTCTTCTGCTGCGATCATTCGGTGTGTGTGTGTGTAGGGGGGGTCAAAGCAGGTGTTGGCAAGAGAAATTGGGTATCTCTCCTGCTGTGATCATTCGGGGAGGAGGAGGGTCCGGCAGGAGAGATTGGGCATATTTCCTGCCGCGATCTTTGCAGGGGGAGGATGATTCCACAATTCTCTAACTGATGCCGGTTAGAGAATCATGCTTTTAGGTGAAAGTCTGGTCCCTCTTGTTTTGGGCATTTGGGATCTGGGTGATTTTTTTTTTTTTTTTTTAGAATAGGGCTTAAAGGTAGTCGTAGTGGCAATCTGGGTGATTAAACTCCTGAACGTACAGGTAGGCTATTTTCGGGAAAACCCCCCCCAAAAAACAACAACACATTTCGGACGTTTTTTTCGAGAATAGACATTTCCTTGCTGCCTACTTTGGGCACTTAAAGCCTTAAGCCAAAAAGGGACTTACACTTTTTAAAATTATGTCCCTCCATGTGTTTTTGAGCCTTAGGATGAGATCATCAACATGTTGCTAGATTATACAAATCATAGACTTCTAGGCATAGTGATTTAAGGACCCCTGATGCAGGCATGTGCCGAAACACAGCTGTGTTGGTTCCAGTAGTGTGACTCCTGTAACATCCTTGTTTCTTTTTCACCATCTCCTCCTTTTCTAAATTTTAGCTTAAACTATAAGGCCTGCTAAAATTTGCTCTATAGAAGGAACTCAGAAATATCTCTCCCCTTTCATCTTGTAAATAAATCCACCGCTAAACATAGCACAAAGCTTCTTGTATCCCTCAGTTTTCTACATGGAATCAATGCAGCTCACAGAAAGGTTTTATATTAGTAACCCCTTCTTTTGCGAAACTGTGATAGCAGTTTCTAGCGCGGGGAGCCACGCTAAATGGCCTGTGCTGCTCCTGACACTCATAGGAAATCAATGAGCATCGGGAGCAGCGGAGGCCATTCAGCGCGGCTTCCCGAGCTAGAAACTTCTATCATGGTTTCATAAAAGGAGGCCTAACTCTAGGTTTGAGATAAGCGAATCTAACATGGATAGCTTGGGTTTGAGATAACACTGATGGGATGGGGGATAAAGTCTTTGAAAAGTGTTTAGTAATTACAAGGGGAAAAGATATGTCTTTAGTTTTTTTCCTGAACTGCCGTAGATATGCAGGCAGACTGTTCCAGATGCGTGGTCCTAGGAACTCAAAGGTGGAGTTAAACATCTTCTTCCAGTGTACATATTTAGAGGACAGGAGCGGTATCTTGAAGTACTGCTTAGACCTTGAATTGATAAAGTATTTATATAGTACATACTAGCTGATGCCCCGGCGTTGCACGGGTATTTAATTATAGCAATAACACTGTAAATGGATTCAAATAAAGATACTTTATAGTGGTGAATGAATTTATTTTTTTACAGCTTTATAAAAAGTACAATATTCAAATTATAATGTGAAATATTTGACAAAATGAATACAATACAACTATCACAAAACTTGATTATAAACAACATTTTTAGTTTCACCTCCAGGAGCAAGAACATATAAATTCTTGGGTGAACCCACCCTTGATCAAGCAACATAGAGTAGTCCATGGGAAAAACAGGGGGATCTTAAATCCACTCCACAGTATGTAATAGTCTGTCCCTGTGATTTGTTGATTGTGATAGAGAATGCAAGTCTCACTGGAATTTGCAATCTCTTAAACTGAAAAGGAAGATGTGTTGCAAGTTTAGTTCAAATCGGGCAAGCTGTTTTTGCGTGGGCAGCTTTTTACATTTTTTCCATTGACATGAATGGGTGAAATCTGATTTTCTGTTTGTAGATCCGCCCACGTGTGCAGGTGGGCCGCGAGACCCCCAGAACATATCACCCCAGGTAGTGAGGGATCTGCATACCAAGTTTCGTTCAAATCGGGCAAGCCGTTTTTGCGTGGGCAGCTTTTTACATTTTTTCCATTGACATGAATGGGTGAAATCTGAGGTTATGTTTGTAGCTCCGCCCACGTGTGCAGGTGGGCCGCGAGACCCCCAGAACATATCACCCCAGGTAGTGAGGGATCTGCATAGCAAGTTTCATTCAAATCGGGCAAGCCGTTTTTGCGTTGGCAGCTTTTTACATTTTTTCCATTGACATGAATGGGTGAAATCTGATTTTCTGTTTGTAGATCCGCTCACGTGTGCAGGTGGGCCGCGAGACCCCCAGAACATATCACCCCAGGTAGTGAGGGATCTGCATACCAAGTTTCGTTCAAATCGGGCAAGCCGTTTTTGCGTGGGCAGCTTTTTACATTTTTTCCATTGACATGAATGGGTGAAATCTGAGGTTATGTTTGTAGCTCCGCCCACGTGTGCAGGTGGGCCGCGAGACCCCCAGAACATATCACTCCAGGTAGTGAGGGATCTGCATACCAAGTTTCGTTCAAATCGGGCAAGCCGTTTTTGCGTGATCGCGGTACATACACACACACACACATACACACATACACAAATACATACCTCCGATTTTATATATATAGATTCTACATTTACCTCCCTTTATTTTTATTTTATCTCAATGTATTTACAAACTTACCTTTCCCCACTTTCCTCTCGTTTCATGTATGTCAGTGTGAATATACCCTGTAGTTTTAGCTTTTGATATGATATTTCTTTGATTTTGACATTTTATTTCTTTAATCTCATTTTATTGTACACCTTTAGACACTTGTTTGATAAACAGTGTATCAAAAAATAAAGAAACTTGAACTTGAAACACTATTAATACTTATTTCAATCTTTAAACAAGAATTGTAAAATAAATCCTGCTCAAGCTGTTCAAACTCTTACTGAGAAGTTTTTCAATAATAGGTCCTGAAATTCTTTACTTACTCTTTCAGACTTCTAAAATTTCTCTTCTCCAAACGTCTTTCTAAAACCTCTGAAATTGCTTTACAATCTCTTCAAATTACTTGAAATCACTTCACACTTCTCAGCTGTCAAACTCACTAAAACTAGTTACTCTTAAACCCAAATTCAACCAAAAGTATCTTCTTTTAATTCTACCCAAGCAAGACAGGTCCTGTCTCATTGAAATCCTATCTCTAATCACCTTCTGAAAACCGTTGAGAACTCTCACATGCACACTCTCTCAGAATTCTCACATGTATACTCTCTCTCATGCATCACCATGCAGCTTACCTGCTCCGATAGGCGACCTTGTTTTACATCTGGAGTTTCATTAAATTTAACCCATAAATTGTAACTGCAATGCTAAAAAAAAAAAAAAAAAAATGGCTGCGCAAACAGCTGTGCTACTCTTTCTTTCTTCCTTAGCAACAGGTCAAGTTCACTTTCTACTCCTTTCCCCGAGGTGGGTAATTTCAAATCATATTACACTTTGTTACATGTGCACTAACCAGTGAGGATAGAAATATTACATTACATTACATTAGTGACTTCTACTCCACCTGTACCTTGCAGTTCTACGCGGATTACAAAAGAGCTAACTGGATATTTCCAGGATAGTTACAATTTTTTGTTACAAGTGAGATAAGAAAGCTAGATATTTCCAGGAGAAGTTGCGAATTAGATAAATAAGGTAAGTGGACATTTCTAGGCAATATTACAAATAAGATAGCAATTGGGAAAGCTGGCCATTTCCAGGAGCTTTACATTTTAGGGAACTGTAATCTTGGTTGATATTTAGAAGAGGAAAAGATTACCAGAGAAGTGGAGGCTTTGAGAAGGGATTTTACCAGGGAGGAGAGGAATGAGGGTGGGAGTAAAGGTGTCTGGACAAATTTCTTGAATAGCAGGGTTTTGATCTCTCTTCGAAATGTTTCGAAATGTTCGTTGTTGTCAGCAGGTTGGAAATGGAGTGGTCGAGTTTTGCTGCTTGTCAAACATCTTCTTGCGCTGTGTACCTTTAAATGGAGGATAGGTAAATGGAGTCAGAGTTCTTCTTTGTCTAGTAGTGAGGGTCTGATTATGTGGTTGTTAAGGTGAGGGGGGGGGCAGAGCCATTTAATGCTTTGAATAATAGGCAGTAAAGTTTGAATTGAATTCATGCCTGTATTGGTAACCAATGTGAGTCTAGGTAAGCAGTGGTGATGTGGTCATATTTTCTCAATGAGTAGATCAATCTGAGAGCGGTGTTTTGTATAGTCTGCAGATGTTTTAGCATGTTGGCTGGGCATGGCAGATAGAGGGAATTGCAATAGTCCAGTAGACCTAAGACTAGGGATTGGACAATGAGCCTATATTGCTCTATGTCGAAGAATTTTTTTATTTTACGTAGATTTCTCATGGTTAAAAAAGCTTTCTGTGTTGTCTTATTGATTTGGGCCTGCATTGTGCATCATCTGTCTATCGTTACTCCTAGAAGTTTGAGTTCAGGTTGTATTGGGTATTTGGTGGCCTTAATTTCTAATTCTGTGATGGTGGGGGTTTGGCCTTTTCGAGCAGAAGGAATTTTGTTTTGTCTGTGTTTAGTTTCAGTTTGTGGGCTACCATCCATTTTTCCACTACATCTAGTATTTTTTCCAGTTTTATTGTTGAGGTGGGATCTGGTGAGTCAAAGGGGAGGAGTATGGAGATTTCATCTGCATAGCTGAAAGATGTTACACTTAAGTTGTCTAATGTGGTTCCGAGGGAGGAGATAAAGAGGTTGAACAGCGTAGGTGATAGTAGAGATCCTTGTGGAACTCCGCAGGGGTTGGACCATGGGTCTGATTTGTGATCGTTGGACTTTACTCTATAGGCTCTTGATTTTAGGAATCCTTGGAACCAGTTGTATACCTTGCCTGAGATCCCTAAGGCTTCAAGTATCTGTAGTAGTATGGAGTGGTCGACCAGGTCAAATGCTGCAGAGAGATCTAGTTGAATTATAAGCATCTTTTTGCCTTTGCTAAGGTGCTGTTGAGCTGTGTCTAGTAGGGTTACTAGTAGTGTCTCTGTCCTGTGGTTGGTTCGGAATCCTGATTGTGAGGGATGAAGTAGGTTGTGGTATTCCAGGTAGCTAGTGAGGAATTGTACGATTAGACCTTCTATTATTTTAACGTATATTGGTATTGAAACGATGGGTCTATAGTTGGAGGGGATGTCTATTGGACCTTTGTGATCTTTCACAATTGGGGTGATTATGATCTCTCCTAGGTCCTGTGGGAATTGTCCTTCCGTTAGCGTGGTTTGTATCCATTGCATGAAGCTAGCTGAATTTGGTGGAGGCGTTTGCTATCAGGTATGTGGGAAAATTGTTTAGGTCACATGATGCTTGGCTGTATTTTTTATAGAGTCGATTCATGTCAGACCAGTGTACTACTGGGAAGTTGGTCCAGCTTCTGTCAGCAGCGATGGCTTCTCCTATTGTGGGGTTTGTAGTTATTTCTTCGAGGTGTGTGTGTGTGTTGTTGAAGGTGCTTCTGATCTTGGTGATCTTGTTTTTGAAGTGGTCCGCAAGTTGAATGGCTGTCGGTGGATGATTTCCTTGTGTAGCTAGGAAAGGTTTGGTATCAGTGAGGTTTTTTACTAGATTGAATAGCTTTTTTGTGTCTTGGGTGTCCTTGCTTACCATTTTGGAGTAGTAGGCTTTCCGTTTTTCCTTGAGTTTGATTTTATATTGTTTGATTTGGCTTCTCCTTGCTATTTTGGTGTGTTCTAGGTTATTTTTTCCATTCTCTTTCTAGTTGTCTGCACTGCTTTTTTAATTGGAGAAGTTCAGTGTCGAACCATTGTCTGACGGTCTGCTGATTCTGAGTTTTAGTTTTTCTGGAGTGAGCTCATTCAGAATGGTTTCGCTTAAAGTTCGCCATTGGAGTATGAATTCGTTGGGGGCTATGGTGTCGATTAAGAGGTCTGCTTTGTCCCAGAATGTGGTGGGTTCAATTTTTTGGCATGTTTTGAAGGGGATTTTGGGGGGGATGTAGTTTGTTGTTGCATTGAGCCTAGTTGATGTTAAAGGTGTATGTATAGTGGTCTGACCAGAGGGCGGGGTGCCAGGCCCCGTTTGAGATGTGGATTTCAGGATTGTGAGAGTTTTGGGTCGTGTATGCTGCGATATCTAGTTGGTAGCCTTTTTTATGTATGGGTTGGGGGTTAAGAATCTGGTAGGTTAGTGCTTTGAGGTATGAAAGTATATTTTTGACTTGTTTGGAGATTTGGTCTTCTAGATGGAGGTTTATGTCTCCAAGAAGCAGGTTATGAGGTGTTGTTAGAGAGTTCTGGTAAATGAAATCCTCAAGTACTTGTTTATTTGCGTTCCATTTTCCTGGTGTTATGTAACATAGAATGCAGGTCAGGTTACCTTTGAGTTTGTCGTCGGATAGTTGACAGGCTAGAAGATCCAAATGTGGGATGGAATGTTTGTCTAGGACTTTTATGTTGAAGTTGTTTTTGACTAGGATGGCCAGACCTCCTCCTCACAACTCCATCGGTCTGAACAATTCTATCTGGTTCATGAACCTGGAATTTTTCTGGCATGGCAGTGTTATACCATTTACACAGCTTTCAGTGAATGAGATGTGCTAACTTACTGTGTCTTTTTGTATGCATATGCTTGCATTTCCCATTAGGGATACTGTGTTTGGATTTTCTCCAACTGCACACCACATTTTTGACTGCTTGTTTCATCTTATTATCATAGGCATTAGAGAAGTTGTTTTCTTTATTATTTTATTAATCATATGCAGTTTAAAACTTGCACATCTCTCTATTATGCTACAATTACAATCTTCTTGTATGCATCATTAGTTTTACAGCTTCTATCACCACAAATTGTTTTACCTTCATAGATTAATTATTTCTGTTATCCACTTAACACAGAAATCGCTTTGTTTATCTTTTTGAATTTCAACAATCCAAGCATAGTTTGCTGTTGGTCTACCACAGTGCTTCTCTAACAGGGGTGTCAAAGTCCCTCCTCGAGGGCCGCAATCCAGTCAGGTTTTCAGGATTTCCACAATGAATATGCATGAGATCTATTTGAATGCACTGCTTTCATTGTATGCTAACAGATCTCATGCATATTCATTGGGGAAATCCTGAAAACCCAACTGGATTGTGGCCCTCAAGGAGAGACTTTGACACCCCTGCTCTAGAGGCACACCTTACCAGCTTAGTTTCCAGGATTACCAGAATGTACGTATAAGATGCACGAGAAGCATTTGTATATAGGACTGCATTCAATAAATGGTGCCCAAATTTGGCCTCTGAAAAAAAAAAAAGCACACTTAGGCCCAAATTCTCAAAAGTGCACAATAAATTAGCCTAACTTAACCATATTCCTAACTTAATTGTTTTTAATTGGCTTAATTGGTGCACTAATTGGTTGCGCCAATTAAAAACCAACTAAACCATGATTTCTTTTTTTAATGGAGGTGCCTAAGGCACCTCCTAAAAGGGTGACGATATCCCATCCACAGAGGCGTTTATGTTGCCTAGTGCCATTGTAGGTATGCTTAAGACCAGAAGTGATATTAAGTGTCATCTATGATCAAAACTACTAACAACACAAAAATCAGAAACTCAAAATGAAAAATTATGCCAAAAAACCTCTCTGCTGCTTGAACCGATGTCCAATAACTTTCGTTCCTCTTTTTGGACCAGGAGATGAGAAGTCAGGTTTTTAACACTTTCTTAAATTTCTTCAAGTTTAATAATGCATTACTCGAGCAAAGCACATGATAAAATGTATTGCATCCTAAACCTCCTTCCCAAAGTTTAAGAAAATAAGAAGAGAAACCCAACTCACAATGGCTGTGGCTCAGAGCAAGTAGATGTTTGATGCACAATCTTGACTTCATCAATATGCACCTAGATGGCAGATTGTCACTAAAAAATTAGGAATTTGTGCTGGGGTACCTGACCATAATAGGGATTTGAACCCAAGACCTATGGAATATGGAAGCAGTGTCTTTAACCACTGAGCCACGTGCTTCCTTTTAGGCAGGGGTTCCTGCCATGTGAGATGATACATTAGGACAGGGGTGTCCAAACCTTTTGGCTACCCTGGGCTGCATTGGATGATAAAATTTTTTCTGGGGTCACATAAACACTAATACTAGCTGATGAACAACAACAAAAAAAAGGTTGAGCAGGTTCCAAATTTGCAATCACTAATATAGAAGATTCACATATCTAATAATAAATCTTCATTAAAGGGACACTGTTTAGAGCAGTGGTCTCAAACTCAAATCCTTTGCGGGGCCACATTTTGGATTTGTAGGTACTTGGAGGGCCGCAGAAAAAAATAGTTAATGTCTTATTAAAGAAATGACAATTTTGCACGAGGTTAAACTCTTTATAGTTTATAAAACTTTCCTTTAACAGTTTTACCTTATGCAAAATTGTCATTTCTTTAATAAGACATTAACTATTTTTTCTGCGGCCCTCCAAGTACTCAATTTTTTTTGCAGCACTCACATTTAAAGTTTAATATCTTTTCTTTCTCAAAACTGGCACATTTCTATTACTAAATTGAAAATAAAATCATTTTCCTACTTTTGTTTGGTAATTTCATCAGTCTCTGGTTGCACTTTATTCTTCTGACTGTGCATCCAATATTTCTTCTCTTCTTTCAGCCTCCTGTATGCTTCCTCTCCTCCAGACCTCATTCCCTCCCCCAACTTTTTCTTTCTTTTTCTATGTCTGTCTTTCTCTGATTCCTTGTCCCATTTTTTGCTTTGTTTCTGGCTCCTTGTCCCCCCCCTTCTTTCTTTTTTCCTTCTGGCTCCCTGTCCCCCCCCTTCTTTCTTTTTTCCTTCTGGCTCCCTGCCCCCCCTTCTTTCTTTCTTCCTTCCTGCCCTCCCCCATGCCACCGCCGCCGGGGAATAGGCTGCTGCTGCTGCTGGCGCCATCGGGAACAGGCCAAGATCTCCACGGGGCCGACCAACTCTCGCTGCCCGACGTCAATTCTAACGTCGGAAAGGACGTTCTGGGCAGCCAGGCAGCGATTGGCTAGCCAGAACGTCCTCTCGACGTCAGAATTGAGGTCGGGCGGTGAGAGAAGCAGGGAGATCAAAGAGCATGGTGCCGGCAGTGAGAAGGGAAGGGAAGCAGTTGGGCACCCCTGCTCTAAACGAGCCGCGAGCCGCACTCTATGAAGAACAGTGGAGGGTGACCAGTTGTGCGGACCGCCCCCCCTTGGTACGCCACTGGAACAGCAGCGTGTCTGGCCGGCTCATTCCATTCAAAGACGCGAGTGGCGGCTCCTTGCGAGATCCGCGCCTGCGTCTGAAGCCTCTCTGATGTTGTGATGTCAGAGAGGCTTCCAATGCAGGAGCGAATAGCGCAAGGAGCCGCCAACCTGCGGCTTTGAACGGAACGAACCGGCCAGACCCACTGCTGCTCCAAAAGGAAGGAATTATCCAGTCCAGACCACAGGCCGCAAATAAAACTTGGAGAGCCACATGTGGCTCGCGGGCCGCGTGTTTGAGACCGCTGGTTTAGAGGAACCCAAAAAAGCAGTAATACTTACCCTGACTGAGTGATCCTCCACGTACACTGCTGACAGTGGGAGCAGCCACAGGCTTCCGCATCCCCACTCTGATGAGCAGGGATGTGCGCTCCTAGTTCTCTCATTCACTTCTGTTACAGCTACGGTGAGCCTCTTCAGAGGTGAGCCTCATCAAAGCGGGGATGCTAAATCAGCTGTCAGCAGCACATGTGGAGGATCATCCAGTCAGGGTAAATATTACTGCTTTTTTTGGGCCTCTCACTTTGAGCTTAGGCTCCCTCAAAATGAATATCTCCCCTGCTGTAGCTAGTAGGGATCCTCAAGCCTCACCAACTGACGGCCACCTCCTCCCCCTCCAACTTCTCAAGTTCTGCAGCTGGCAGCAATATTGCAGAGCTGCTGCCTTCCCTCCCCCCTCCTCCCTGTCACCTCCCCCCTTTTGCTTTTATGCATGCATGAAAGTAGTGGCAGCTTGAGGATATTGCTTGGAGATTTTGAGTTGCCAGACTGGAGGAAGTTGTCTTCAATTGGCAGGGCTTGGGAATCCCCACTAGCTCAAATATTTATAAATTGCATTCAGGTAGGGAGAAACTTTAGTGCCCACCCACTAATTTTGGGCTCTAGTCCCTCCCCCTCCACCACTGAATACAAAAATAATTGTGATGCACATATCCCAAAGCTAACATATTCCAGTTAATAAATTCAAAATAAAACAATTTTTTTCTACCTTGTTGTCTGGATGTTTTGTTTTTCCATCATCTTAGTCAAAAGTTTCTCTTTCTGCTTTTTGTCTATCTTCAACTAATTCTCTTTCCAGAGTCTGCTGTCCATTGTTTTCTTCTCTCGTTCCATTTCCTTCTTATGCCTGTCTCCAATGTATTGATTTTTCCCTTTCAGCTTTCTTAACTTTTTCTTTTCTTTTTTGCCTCTGTCCACTCAAATCTTGCCTTCTTTCTCACCCTTCTTTTTAAATGTTCAGCTACCTCTCAACTCTCCATCTTCTCTCAGTCCCTAGCTCTCCCATTTCCCATCTCACTCCTTTCCCAGCCTCCTGTTCCTTTCTATCTACTCCCCCCATTACCACATTTCTACCACCATACTCACTGCTCTCTCACTCATCTTCCTTTTGACATAAGAATTGCTGCTGCTGGGTCAGACCAGTGGTCCATCGTGCCCAGCAGTCCTCTCATGCAGCGGCCCTTAGGTCAAGGACCAGGTCAGCCGCAGGAGGCATGTAGGAGCCATTGCCTGTGGCTTTGAGCGAACACTGCAGCAAGACTGTAAGCACCCGGGTGGGGGGCAGAAGAAAACACCGCAACACCTGCGAGCGGGGGCGCATGAAATACCTCAGGGGGATGCATGCGGGTTGGACAGCCCTACCTTAGGAGATCATAGCCATCTCAGAGTAAAAATAAGTTTCCCTCTGGACCCTGGAAAGGGCAGAGTGCAAATGCATATGGCAAAGTCCACAACCCATACTTTATTATGAGAGCAAAAAGAAACTGTTACGGTTCGGTGGGGGGGGGGGGAGGGAGGGGGAAGGGGGTGGTTATGGGGATTTGAACCCATGACCCGTGGAAGGTGTGCCTTTAACCACTGAGCCATAGGACCTTCCTTTTAGGCAAGGGTTCCTATTATTTTTAGTGACATTCTGCCATCTAGGTGCATATTGATGATATCCAGATTGTGTATCAGACATGTCTACTTGCTCTGAGCCAGCCATTGCGAGTTGGGGGGTTTCTCTTCTTATTTTCTTAAACTTTGGGAATGAGGTTTAGTATGCAATACATTTTATAACTTGCTTTGCTTGAGTAATACATTATTAAACATCTTTTTGATTATTATCAAAGAGGAGTCCTCTTTACACTAAAAAATAGGTTAATACGCAATATATATATTTTTTACCCCCCAAAATAGAAGCCCCATTCACCTATATGTGGATGCCTCCAGCATGCCTAAGTGACACCTAAATCACATCCACCTAACTCACTCCTAACTAACTCCCAAAAGTAGACCTGGTTTTGCAACGCCTACATTTTAGGCAAAAATATAGATGTGTTAGGATGCTCAGTGCCAGCAATTCTGTAAGTGGACGTCCATATTAAAACACACCCACACCTATCCTGTTAGGCATTGCTTTTTCCTATGGGCATCTATGAAATTCTGGACCCTTATTTTGTGAATCACACACAGCCTTTGGATGGCTAACTTTAAATTATTGCTTGTTAAAGTCATTAATTGAGCTTATTATCTAATTTAAGTTGCTGGACATCTAAGTTGCTGGACGTCCACATTATGGATGCCTAACTTTAGGCGTCCTTTACAGAATTTGCTCCTTAGGGGGGCATAATCAAAAGAAAGGTCTAAGTCCATTTTGGGCCTAAGTCGCTAGTCATCCAAAGTCGGCAGTGTCTAAAGGCCATTCCCGAAAAATATGTTCAAAGTATTTTTCTTTTTTGAAAATTGTCCAAGTATTCGTCCAGCCGTTTGGTTGGCCACACCGCTAAGTCGTCTATCTTTATACCCCATTCTCATTCAAAAATTTGTCATTCAAAAACGCCTAGAACAAGATGTTTTGGACATGGGAGGGGCCAGCAAAGTGATGGACTGGACACACAGACATGGCAACACAGTAGTGGGGCACCTTATAGGGCACAGCTGCGAAATTCACAAAAAGGGTGCCATATACACATCTCACCACAACTCCCTTATAGGTCATAGTGAGCCCCCCCAAACACTCCCCAAAACCTACTAGACCCACCTGTCTACAATCTCAATAGCCCCAGACTACTTAAGCCACCTCTGTGCTGGTCTACTAGGCTTTCCTATGCCAGGTGCTGATGTTCTGGAGGCAGATATAAAAATTTGTTATTACGATTGTTATGGTGGTGGAGGGGGGTCAGTGATCACTGGGGGAGTATGTGTGGGATTTAGGCCGGTTTTTTAGATGTATTTCCATTTTGATTATGAGCCCCTTAATGTATAGCATGGCTGAAACATAAATAAAAAATAATAGTATTATAGTATATAATTAATACATGAATAACAATGGATACTAGCAGATAAATACTAAAATGTAACAATAAAAACAAAAGTATGACTAATTAATAGCAAATAAAATGAATACATCAATAATAAATCCAATAATGAACTCAATATTGAAGGTACCTTTTAGGATAAGGCCCTCCGTTAGTAGTGCAGAGACTTGAGCCAGAGACTGAAGAGATTTAAAAAGGCTTTTATTAAACAAGCATATATGCTGGACTTCTGGGCAGAACTGGCTGCATAAACAGAAGACCCTGAGGATCTCGGACACAAAAGTTATATAGGGTCCGTCCTAACCAGTCCAAACCAGTTCTAACCAGCTCTGACCAAAAGGTAAGAGCAGAGAGAAAAACAAAACCATAAATCCATCCTATAATCTATACAGCAGCATCCTGTTGCCTCCTTGCCGTGCCTGGCACTTAAGACAGATACATAGAACAGGCCTGTATGTATACGTGATTTCTCAGAGCAATAAAATGGAGTCACAGGTTGTTCTTTGTACTAATTATGACCCACTGATCTAAAATGGAGTTTCTTCATCTACACCGTGACCCAGCTATGTCAGCTAGCTAGGGATCCTTCATTCCCAACTTTTCTTCTGTAGGCTAGCTGACTAGCTGGGTTACGGGAGGTCAGGGCCATCTGTATCAGAGGTGGGGACTGGGTGATAGGAGGAAAGGGCCAGGACTAGGGCGGTGGTACTTTTATCAATCGTAGTCCTAATAGTACGGTTGAGGGTTTTCAATAAACATGGTAACAGGCAAGGAAGAACACAAAATATGACAGAGGATACCAGGAAAATTATGGTGAGGGCTTTAAAGAGTCCCGGTTTGGAGGCCCAATCAGTCAGTGAGTTGAGTCCAAACATATCATCATCAGCCCAAGTAGCAGGACCGTAGACAGCAATGATGCGCTCCGGGGGCCAAGTGTCATCCCATTTACCAATTTCCAAACTTCTTTCAGAACGGGCCCGTTGATCGAATACTGGGACAGCCAGATGTTCTCCTTCGGATAACGGGAGGAGGAAGAAGGCTGGTTTGATAGTGCCCAGAACACAAGTGCCAGTCCAATTTGAGGGTAGAGTGGGGTATGCCATTTTCCCACAGATCCAGTAGTATCCTTCCGGTGCAGCCCAAGGGGCAGAAGCAGGCAGGTTGAGGTAGACATTTAATGTGGTAGCATTGCCAGTAGTATTCCATCGTCTGGGTATTTTTAACTTAGGATCTCCGGTCCAATAAGTCCAACCGGGCTGAGAGGTGCTGTTTTTAGTCCATAAGGATTGGCACTGCAGGTGTCCAACACGAGTGGTAAAGGATGGTCCGAGACGCTGTATGCAGTGTTTTGCCAGAATGGAGTTTTTCAGAGGCCAGCTGGGTGCCCCCGCAGACATAACAGTTTGTCAGATTTAAGGTGGCTCCTATGGCTTCAGCGAACTGTATGAAAAGGTTGCGAGTGGTGGCAGAGGGCACAAAGTCTTGTTGGTCAAGTTTCATATGTCCATAAAAGCCTGGAAACACAATGCTGTGTTGTTCAGGGATTCGGTGTCTCTCAACGAGTTTGATGTGCAAGACAGTACCAGGGTCCATACCCTTACCATATATCTGTAGGCCCACAAGATAGCGAGCTTTCCGGAGGCTATCATCGAGGTTCCATTTAAACGGCTGTAGGATAGTGAAGTTAAGTGGATTACAGTTCTGGAGGCCACAGTCAGAGGTAGTCACCCCTTTGAATAATATGGCTCGGGTGGTGGGTAGTCGGGTCATACCCCAAGTAGCCCAGGATACACATTTCCAGTAGTTACAGTAGTAGTGTTCGGAAGACCCTTCACAGTGGGACGGCTTCTGTCCCGCCAGGCACATGTATTTATCATTGTGCATATATTCCCTCCTCCATGCTAGGGCACCACAACATCCAAGGAAGGTGGGGTTCTGGTCCATGGCATGGCAAGCATCAAAGAGGACTGAGGCCGGGACATGGGGATTAGTGACCAGGGTTTGTTGAATCAGGGGGCCCTGATCCCAGACTGACCTGACCTCTATCCAAGTATCCCTATTAGTTGCTTTGGGGTCGAAACAGATCTGTGAATCTCCATTATTACATATAGAATATTCAACCTTGTTATATATACATACAGGGGTCACTAGTTGATCCTTACACTCATAATTAGTTTGAAATCTAATAACATTTTCCGTTTTGCCCCCATTGTCCACTAGTGCCACACAAGGGGCACACCCAGGCGTGGGAGGGGTAGGGGACATGGACAATGTTGGCAAGACGTAAATCACAAGCAGTAAATATACAACAGAGTTCATGTTAAATATCTTGTCAGATCTCCGGATCAGACGTGCGTGATTACTCTTCCAGAGTGTGGGGCAGCCGCGTGATTTTCAGTTGAAGGTCAGTAGGCCCTTTTTCACAAATATACTCAGCAGCGGGCTTCACACGGCTGTAGTGAATCCAAGACTCGTGGCGGGACAATTTGACAGCTGTGGGGGAAGCAAGTAAGACAGTGAAAGGCCCTGTCCAAAGGGGTTTCAGCGGTTCTTTCTTCCATACTTTCAGCCACACTTGATCCCCAGGTTTGTAGAGGTGAACAGGGGTTGTAATTGGTAGCGGGGCTCTAGAAATGACCCAGTTCTGTAATTTCATAATGGTCTTTCCTAGCTGCTTTATCTCTGCGTCTGTGATAGCGTTCCCTATCTGTTCAAGAGACTCAGGGTCTGGGCTGACTATCGGCGGGGGTCGGCCATACATGAGCTCAAATGGGGACAACTGATTGCGTTTACCTGGGTACAGCGGATGCGAAATAGAACAGAAGGGATCAGTTTGGGCCATGGCAGGCGGCTTTCCTCTGCCGCTTTTCCGAGGAGGGTTTTAATAGTTCTGTTGATGCGTTCAACTTGGCCAGAGCTCTGGGGTGATAGGCCGTATGTAATTTCCAGGTGATTTGCAGAGCCCGAGAGACAGCTTGTGTAATTTGTGATATGTAGGCGGGGCCATTATCGCTGCCAATCACTAGGGGCAGGCCATAGCGAGGGATGATGTCATGGAGTAAAACCTTTACTATTTCCCTACTTTTCTCTGTGCACACTGGGTAGGCCTCTGGCCACCCAGTGTGGGAATCAATGAAAACCAGGAGGTAACGGAACCCATGGGAGGGGGGCAAGTAGGCAAAATCTGTAGAGAGGACTTGCATGGGATGTGAACCGATAGGCTGGTGGCCAGGAACGGAGGGTCTGACAGAAGAGGGGTTGTGTCGGAGGCAAATGACACAGCGGAGCAGAACATGGGAGATGAGTTGAGAGAGATTCGGGATATAGAAATTCTGTCGGAGAAGAGTGCGGAGAGCTGGGTTACTGGCATGAGAAAAATCGTGTGCACGGTGGACAACAGTGAGGGCCAGGAGTTGTGGAACATACAGGAGGGGGGTGGATGTGTGGGAGGAGGGTATAGTAATCCATCCGGATGGGAGGGTGCAATGGCCAGGTTGCTGCGTGGCCTACTTGCGCTCGGGGTCAGTGTACTGGGGGGAAAGGGAATGAAGGAAAGGTTGAGGGGAGGAAAGGGATAACAGAAGAGGGGGTGTGGGCGGACCTTGGAGGGCCGCCTGGCGAGCCGAGCGGTCAGCCAAGGCATTACCGCGGCTGATGAAATCACGAAGGCGATGGTGGGCCCGGCAGTGCATGATAGAAACTTTGGAGGGTAGCAAGATAGCATCCAAAAGGTCCAGGATGAGTTGGTGGTGTTGGATAAGGGATCCAGAGGAGGTGAGGAAGGAACGCTGGCGCCAGAGGGCAGCGTGGGCATGAACAGCTAGAAAGGCAATTTAGATAGGAAAAAAACAAAAATGCAAAAAGGGAGAGAAAAATCTCCAAAAATGGCCAATGGTATAGTTGGTTTCCCTGGGGTACCCCACAAACCAAACAGATAGACAACACAAAGATTAAAGGGCATAAACAAACATAGAAAACAGAAAAGGCATGGAACTTTTCTTCCAGCTGGCAAGGATTCAGAGCTGAACTTAGATCTGCAGAGAAATGCACAGTTATACAAAAACAAACGTCCATCATACCACGAATCATAATTGTGTGCACACAGTGGCAAAGTAAAGTGCGATATAACACATGGCATAATAATAAAAGGCATCTATTAATGGTTACTGGAACGTCCGAAAGAGAAAACGTAAGAATGTGATCACTCTGGCTTGGTGCCCTGCCAATTACATTCATAAGGCAGACAGGGACGCAACTGCTAGGGTGTGCTTCAATCTTGAAAAATAAGCAAAACTTACTAGGTAAAGTAAGATACAGTGTACAATGTTAAATATAGAGGTATTCTGAAGTATGGCAATGTCAATTCAAAGGGGAAAAAAAGAAACATGTTAAATGTTAAGTGCAAGGTCATTTCAAGGTTACTGAAAGCAGAACATTGTCCTCCTTCTCTGGGTAGAAAAAGGCTCATTGTAACAGGTCCAGAACAGCTCTGTATGTATGACTGCGAAGACAAAGAAGAGACATTTTAACGTGACACCACCCCTGAGGTCACTTAGCCATGTTCCCTGCAGGCAGACCTGGAACCCTTGTCTGCCACCTGGGTCCCACTACACTCTGAGGAGTGGGCACTGCTGCAGACTAGATGTAGCTACTTTACTCTGCACTGTCCTTACATAATAACTACCCCCTTCCTCTGGAGTTTGAGCTACCAAGTTTATTTGAAAGGTATTTCTGTTTCCAATTGTATTTAGAATCTGATTGATAATAACACTTTATACAAACATGCATGGGAAGAAAGAATTCATAAAGAACACCAGGATAAAGACACAATACGGGAAAGCAAGGGAGACTGTTAGCACAAAAGAAGTAATCTCAATCCATCCGTTATCAATAAAACTCATTCATAAAGGGAAAAAAAAAAAAAAAAAAAGTTGACCACATTACACCGCTATTGATTAAGTCCCATTGGCTACCTATTAGCCACCAAATTACTTTTAAGATATTATTCTTGGTTTTTAAAGTTCTAGCTTTCAATGAGCCTCAATTCATGTCTAGAATGATCATTCCTTATTATGCCCCTCGTTCTCTACGATCATCATCACAAGACTTATTAACTGTCCCTTCCTTAAAAATTGTGGGTACAAGAAGAAATGACATGTTTTCTGTTACAGCGCCACAAACGTGGAATGCACTGCTACTGTACATCAGAAAAGAAAAAGATCTTATCTCTTTTATAAAACTCTTAAAAACTTTGTTATTTAACTTTGTACTTGTGTCTTAAAATTGTTTGTCCTCTAAAATATTGGTTTTTTTTTTTTTTTTTTTGTTCAGCGCTTAGAATGTTTGTATAGGCGATTCATCAAATAATAATAAAACTTGAACTTGAATTATCAAGCCCATGTTTAGCAAATATTTCAATTTTCAGAAAAATATGGATACTTAACCTCTATCATTGTTAGTCTTGTACTTTAAATCCCCCAACACTGGAATACAAAGGCAGGGATGTGCCCAACACAAACCCCACATGTCTGACAAATGGTTGCTTTTTTTTTTTTTTCTTTTTTTTTTTTATTACCAGCAGACACACTTTGACAACTGCGAGAACACATAAACTATCTGGCTCAACTTTCTTTAAATTGCTCACTGTCTGTAACAAATCCACTGCACGCAACATGTATCTAAAATCACAGTCTTTATTCTCGTTCATCAGTGCGAACTCACATTCTTAATTCTGTCTTGATCCACATGCATTTTACCCTGTTAAGCAACTTACACTATCCTGTCTGCAACTTTCGGCAAAACAATCATGCTGGCTTGCTTTACCAACCTTTCCCAGGTTTCCAACCTAAATGCTATTTCCATCTCCCCGGGTAATTTCTCAACATCACCAATTTCTCGTTCTCTGTGTCTTGTCAGGTGTCCCCAGAGCTTTTGTTTTATTAATTTGACAAGTATGACAAAAAGTTGATTAAATTCCAAATACTAAGCCTTTGACAACAATAAAAATAAGGATGAAGAAAACAATAAAAAAATCTTAGGGTCGCCATAATCGCCAGAAAAGGCAGTTGTAAAATATTTAAGCATGATCTGAAGGGGGTCGGTGGTGCTCTGACCCATATTATACAATCTATATATGCACCCAACAAAAGTTCCAATTTCCAGAAACCAGAATCCTATATACCTCTCTGTGCTTCACAACGGATTAAGAAGTTACTAGACAGAAGAGGTAGAGACAGGATAGAGAAGGAATCAACTTCTCACTTACCAAGACAGGTCCGGTACCGGCACAACAAAACCAGGAGCCAGAAATCTCCACCGATTCGTTCCTTCTCGAGGTGCAATCCGTTGTCTTCGACGAGAAACCGTTCCTGATCAACCATCAGGCTAATGCCGGCTATTACGGGTCTCGTAGGAGGCAAGGTTTGAAATCCTCCGAGGGAGACGATCGTGCCAAACAGGCTCAAGTCTGTAGATCAAGTCCCTGTTCGGCTGCGCCAAATGAAGGTACCTTTTAGGATAAGGCCCTCCGTTAGTAGTGCAAAGACTTGAGCCAGAGACTGAAGAGATTTAAAAAGGCTTTTATTAAACAAGCATATATGCTGGACTTCTGGGCAGAACTGGCTGCATAAACAGAAGACCCTGAGGATCTCGGACACAAAAGTTATATAGGGTCCGTCCTAACCAGCTCTGACCAAAAGGTAAGAGCAGAGAGAAAAACAAAACCATAAATCCATCCTATAATCTATACAGCAGCATCCTGTTGCCTCCTTGCCGTGCCTGGCACTTAAGACAGATACATAGAACAGGCCTGTATGTATACGTGATTTCTCAGAGCAATAAAATGGAGTCACAGGTTGTTCTTTGTACTAATTATGACCCACTGATCTAAAATGGAGTTTCTTCATCTACACCGTGACCCAGCTATGTCAGCTAGCTAGGGATCCTTCAAATATCATTAAAAATGTCCATACAGAGTAAAATATACATATCATTAAATAAAAAGTTAAATAAATTTATTAATGAATAAAAATAGATATCATGATATGTTAAAAATGAATGAGCTTTAGAAAGAAAATCCATCCAGAATTTTCCTGGGCTCAAGTTCTAGATTCTCTCCCTGGCTCTCCTAGCAAACACCCTATTGATGATAATTGGCATAATTGGAGATCCATTACAGAATGCACCTATAAATCCTTGGCACCAGTTATCACCAAAACAATCTCCTATGCTCAGAATGCACCGTGGTTCCTACCCATTCATAGAGCCCTAAAACAAAATTGTAGGAAGTTAGAAAAGAAATGGAAAAAATCTGACTCAGATAAATTAAATTGGAGATATGCTATTAGAAAATATAATTTTGAACTTATTATGGATATAAAATAGCTAAGTCTGATAAGCAGAGTAGTATTTTTTTTAAACTCTGATGTTCTCTGACCAATTCTGACTCAAATTCTGATCAACCATCATCTCCCTCTGCCAATGTTTTAGCCTGCTTTTTTCAAGATAAAATCTCTCTCATTAGGCAATCTCTTCCCATAGGAGATATTGGATATTTCTTCTCATATTCCAAAAATCCCACAATGGAGATACCAGTTGATCGCTATTGGTGTTCTTTTAATTCAGTATCCAAACACCAAAGGGTTCATAATAAAAAAAAACCCACAAACATCTAAAAAGTGGCCTAAAAAGGTACTTAGATGATCAAAAAGCCTGATCGTCCAAGTACCCATAACCAAAGCTGGTTTTAGAGGTATCTAAAACCTGTTTAGGCCTTTCCCCTGCCTCTAAATGCATAGCGCGAAAAGAGGCGTTTTTAGAGGAGGTGAAAGGGCGGGAGGTGGACCGACCTAGACCTAGGTGTTCAGCAGGTATAACCAAAGATTTTGACAGGTTGCCTAGTCGGCACTTATACGTTTTGACTTAGACCAAGTCAAAACAGGTATAAGTGCCAAAAAAGGGCCCGCTGAGCTGATGGCGGCTGGCATGATCAGCTCAGCAACCCGGCAACCTACCCACCCCCCACAGCAACCATCATGACAGGATAGATGGCTCATATCCCCTGCCGCAATGCGATCACCCCTCTACCCGAATTGCCACGACCCGCAGCAGGCGATATGCCCAATCTCTCCTTCCGCGGTTTGTGGCAGTTCGGGTAGAGTGGTGATCGCATCACAGCAGGGGAGATAGCCAATCTCTCCTGCCATGATGCCTCCCCCCCCCCCCCCCTACAAGATATGGCAGGAAGGAGCTCAACCCCTCCTGCTCGGCGACTGCTGACACCCCCCTGGCAATTACAATTGGGCCAGGAGGGAGCCCAAGCCCTCCTGGTCCGGCAACCCCCCACTCCTTTCTATTCTGAAAAAAATCAGATTTAGATTCTACTATCCCGTCTCATTATCGACCAATTGCTAATATATCTTTGCTAAAAAAGATGCTAGAATCAATTGTAGCTGGTCAACTTACCAATTACCTAGAGAAATTTTCACTACTCCAACCTTTTCAACATGGATTTTGCTCTAATTTTAGTACTGAAATCTTACTGATTTCTCTTCTTTCCAAAATCCAACAATTACGATTACAAAATAAAAGTTCAATTTTGCTTCAATTCGATTTGTCTGTGGCATTTGATGTAGTCCATCATGATATTCTACTTCAATTACTTTCAGATATTAGACTTAATCAGGTTGTTCTTGATTGATTTTCTAAATTTCTACTGTCTCATTCTTATTCAGTCAATATTGAAGGTGATATTTCCAATTCCTGGCAGCCTCCTTGTGGGGTTCCCCAGGGCGCTCCATTTTCCCCAGTCGTGTTCAATCTTTATATGACTACTTTGAACCCTTCTAAGTTGTCAGCTTGGGAAACACTTTTTACCATCTACAACCCCACTCGCACTCTCCGCTCAAAGTCTGAGATACGCCTATGCACCCCCCCCGGAAGATCACTGCTCACAGAAACTGCCCACAAACGATCCTACAGCCACTTCATTCCACGCCTCTGGAACCAACTCCCCCCCCCAACTTAGACAACAGAACTCATTATTAACATTCCGTAAATCGGTAAAGACCCTCCTCTTCAACTAAAGATCTCCTCTGCCTTCTCCCCCCCTTCCCGAAACTCCAGTATGATCCTCTCTTACTCTATCCACTAACAAATTGTACCTAAATGCTTATAACTCTCCTTAAACTAAGCTACTGTTTCCCCCTTCTCTCTTTCTGCTTACTCTCCCGGTATTTAATTCTCTCCAAAAACTATAAATCCAATCCCTAAACCAGTTGTACTACTTATTTGTATAGTATGTTCATTTGTACTACTTATATGTGTATGTTCATTTGTAAACCGTTCTGAGCTATTGGGAGGACGGGATAAAAATCTAACTAAATAAATAAATAAATAAAATAAAATATCTTTATACTGATTGAGATTGATTCGAATATTACTAATTTAGCTTTTAAAACAAACCACTGTATTTCTAAACTTCAAGCTTGGGCTATGTCTTTTCAGATGAAGTAAAACGCAGCTACAACTAAACTTTTGTGGTTAGGCCCAAAACTGGACTGCCTTCCTTCCACCATACTTCTGAATTCTGGGGTCTCCCTGCAAATCGCGTTCTCCTCTAAGATTTTGGGAATTCTTTTTGACTCCTCTCTTATCTTTAAGGATCAAATAAATTCTAAACTAAAACTAAACTAAACTAAAGCTTAACTTTGTATACCGAGTCATTCCCTGTTTATTTAATTGCTGTAAACCGAGTCGAGCCTTCTGAGAAGGCTCGACTCAGTTTACAGCAATTAAATAAACAGGGAATGATTTACAAATGATAAATAGAAGATAATAGCAAAATTTCAAAAGAATTAATTTTCAAAATGTTTGGCAAATAGAGTAGTTTTTAAAGATTTACAGAAAAATTGAAACCAACTGGAACTCCTTATAAAAAGGGGAGATCATTCCAGAGTTGAGATAATTTAAAAACCAAAGATTGACTGAAGATCTTGACTCCTTTAATCCATTTTTTAGAAGGAAGGGAGAGTTTAAATTGTTGGATACCTCTTGCAAAGGAGAATCGGTAAACATTCCAAAATAAAGGAATAAGAGAATTAAAGATACCATGTAGAATTTTAAAAGAAATACAAGTGCATTTAAATTGAATTCTAAAATAAACCAGGAGCCAATGAAGAGTCTGAAGCAAAGGGGTCACATGGTCAAATTTATGTTTTCCAAAGATCAGCTTTGCAGCAGTATTCTGAATTAATTGTAATCTATAAAGACAAATTTTTGTAATGCTGAGGTAGATAGCGTTACAGTAATCAAGACGAGATAATATAATTGATTGAACTAAGATAGAAAAATGATGGTGATGAAAAAGATGTCTAACCTTCCTCAGCATTCGCAAACTAAAGAAGCATTTCTTGACCAAGGAATTTATTTGGTCCTTAAAAGAAAGAGAGAGACTCCCAATATCTTAGCAGAGAACTCAATTGGTAAGGAGGACCCAGATACCAAAGCTACAGTAGGATGAAGACAGTCCAATCTTGGACCTAACCACAAAAGCTTAGTTTTAGTTGTATTAAGCTTCATCCGGACAGATAAAGCCCAGGCTTAAAGTTTGGAAATGCAAAGATTTACTTTGGAAACTAGATTGGTAATATCCAAATGAATCTAAATCAATATAAAGATATCATCCGCATAAGTGAATAAGGTTTCACAAGCTGACAGCTTAAAGGTGTTCAGGGTGGTCATATAGAGATTGAATAAAATTGGAGGGAGTGGGGAGCCTTGAGGAACCCCACAGGGAGGCTGCCAGGAATTGGAGATATCGTCTTCAATATTTACTGAATAGGAACGGTACAGAAGAAATTTAGAAAACCAATCCAAAACAACCTGATGGAGACCTATATCTGAAAGTAACTGAAGTAAAATATCATGATGTACATCAAACACTGCAGATAAATCGAACTGGAGTAGAATAGAACATTTATTTTGAAGACAAATTTGTTGAATTTTTGAAAGAAGAGAAATCAATAAGAGAAATCAATAAAATTAGAGCAAAATCCATGTTGAAATGGCTGAAGTAAAGAAAATTTCTCCAAATAGTCAGTAAGTTGACCAGCTACAATTGACTCCAACATTTTTGTTAATAAAGGTATATTAGCAATTGGTCGGTAGTGAGAGGGGACTGTAGGATCTAAATTTACTTTTTTTTAAGAAGAGGAATAAGTGTTATTTGTCCCATGAATTGTGAAAAGTAACCATTTTCCAAAGAGAAATTCAGTAAAACAGTTAATCATGTTATAGCTTGAGAAGGAATATTAAGAAACAGATATGATGAAAAAGGGTCCAGTGAACATTTACATTTTCTCATCTTTTCACACAGTCTAGAAACTTGAAGCTCAGATACTGGAGTGAAAGAACACTAGTAGCGATCAGCTGGAATCTCCTCTATTGAAGTTTTGAAATATGTAGGGAGACACTCAGTTTCGTTTGTGGGAAAAGATTGTCTAATGAGAGAGATTTTATCTTGAAAAAAACAAGCTAGAATATCAGCAGAGGGAGATGAAGAATGGTCAGATTTAGAATAAGAGTTGGTCAAAGAACGCCAGAGTTTAAAACTCTCAGGTCAAGAAATGCTTTTTCAGTTTTCAAATGCTGAGGAAGGTTAGATCTCTTTCATCAATGTCATTTTTCTGTCTTGGTCCAATCAATTATACTATCTCGCTAGATTACTGTAATGCTATTTATCTTGGCATCACAAAGATCTGTCTCCAAAGGTTACAACTGATTCAGAATACCGCTGCAAAGTTGATTTATGGAAAAAGAAAATTCGACTATGTGACTCCTTTACTTTTGAGCCTTCATTGGCTCCTGGTTCATCTCAGGATTTAATTTAAATGTGAATGTATTACTTTTAAAATTCTATATGGTATTTTTATTTCTCTTGTTCCTCTGCGATGGAACGTTTATAGATTTTCCTATGCTAGAGGCATTCAACAATTTAAACTTTCCCTTCCTTCTAGGAAAGGTATTAAAGAAGCCAAGAACTTTAATCTTTCTTTGGCTTTTACATTTTTGCAATTATGGAATGAACTCCCTTTAACTTTGAGATGCCCTAGTCCTTTCCAATTCTTCCGCAAATCATTAAAAACTTTTTTATTTGCTACACATTTTGAAAATTAATCTCCTTGCAATTTTAGCATTGTTTTTAATTATTGTTAACCGAGTCGAGCTTCCTTTGGTTGATGACCCGGTATATAAAGCTAAGTTTTAGTTTAGTTTAGATGAATGATAACAAGACCATATCATGGTCAATGAGCAGTAACAGCATAAACATATCACAATGACATGCATTAACAAAGACAACAATAATTATCCTGTAAAAATAATCCAATACTCCAACCCCAGATCCCAACCCTCTAGACCTTTCCCCCCTCTTTAATGTTTGCTAAAAATATAAATTAAAATACTCTCTCTCTGAAAATTACATTCCCTCCCTAACCAGCACTTCTGTTCCTTCCCCTGCCCAGCCAGCCCTTCAGTCCAACCACCTTCTTACCCGTTAACCTGCACTTCTGTTTCTGCCCCTTCCTGACTGGCACTTCAGTTCTACCACCTCCCCACCCTGGCCGACCAACACTATTCTTACCAGCACTGTCTTTTCCTACCTGAAGCTGAGGCTAATGCAGTGTGTTGGGCCAGTGTGGGGCCTTGAACATCTGCGTATGCTCAAGGCCTCTGCTGACTGCTTTCCTTTCTGAGATTCTCTGAGAGAATGGGAGCTGGCAAGCCTTGACCATGCATAAATGTCCAAAGTCCCACTCTGGTTCAACACACAGCACTGACTGCGGCTTCAGGCAGGAAAAGAACAGTGGCAGTAAGAACAGTGCTGGCTGGCCGGGGGAGGGACAGATGTGCCAGTCATTTGGTGAGGAGGTGGTAGAACTGAAGTGCCAGTTGGACGGGGAGGCAACAGAAATACAGGTTAGCAGGTAGGGAGGTGGTAGGACTGAAGTGCCAGTGGGGTGAGGCTGGGAACAGAAGTGCTGGTTAGCAGAGGATAGGGAAGAGATGTAATCCTCAGAGAGAGGGAGGGAAGGATGGAGGGGAGAAGCAAGAAAGATTGATACTAAAATATAAACCGAGACCCCCATTTTTAGGCCAAAATCTTGGTTTATATTTGAATAAATACATATTTGCTTATACTTTTGCACTCTGCAGAAACTGACTCACAAAAAGGTATTCGTCTACCTACTCTGAAGATGTTTATTCATTGTTCTGAACTTAAACAATGGAATGTACTTATTGCAGTCCAGGGCTAAGGTATCTTTGGCTGGAGCTTTGGTGCACCTGCACAGCTCCCATTATAGTCTAGTGAGTGATTAAATCACAACATTTTATTTGATTACAAAGGGCAAATTGATAGTGGGAAGCCGGTGGACATAATATACTTGGACTTCCAGAAAGCGTTCGACAAAGTTCCACATGAAAGACTTCTCAGGAAACTACAAAGCCATGGCATAGAGGGGGATATACAAAGGTGGATAGGCAAATGGCTGGAAAACCGAAAGCAGAGAGTGGGCATAAATGGGAAGTTCTCCGACTGGGAGAAAGTGACTAGTGGTGTACCCCAGGGCTCGGTACTTGGGCCGATCCTTTTTAATATTTATATCAATGACCTGGAGGAAGGAACGACCAGTGAGATCATCAAGTTTGCAGATGATACAAAACTATGCCGGGCAATCAGATCGCAGGAGGATAGAGAGGAACTCCAGAGCGACTTGTATCGGTTAGAAACATGGGCGGAGAAATGGCAGATGAAGTTCAATGTGGAGAAATGCAAGGTAATGCATTTAGGCAATAAGAATAAGGAATACGAGTATACAATGTCAGGTGCAACTCTGGGGAAGAGTGAACAAGAAAAGGACCTGGGTGTACTGATAGATAGGACCCTGAAGCCGTCGGCACAATGCGCGGCAGCGGCAAAGAAGGCAAATAGAATGTTGGGCATGATAAAGAAAGGAATCTCGAGTAGATCGGAGAAAGTTATAATGCCGCTTTATAGGGCAATGGTCAGACCACACTTGGAATACTGCGTCCAACATTGGTCTCCCTACCTAAAGAAGGATATAAAACTGCTGGAGAGGGTGCAGAGATGAGCAACAAAACTGGTGAAGGGTATGGAGAAACTGGAATACGAGGATAGACTTATAACACTAGGATTGTTCTCCCTAGAGAAAAGGAGACTGCGTGGGGATATGATCGAGACCTTCAAAATACTGAAAGGAATCGACAAAATAGAGCAGAGAAGATTATTTACATTGTCCAATTTGACACGGACTAGAGGACATGAAATGAAGCTAAGGGGGGACAGGTTCAGGACTAATGTCAGGAAGTTCTGCTTCACTCAGAGAGTGGTTGACACCTGGAATGCCCTCCCAGAGGAGATTATTGCGGAATCGACCGTCCTAGGCTTCAAGAGCAAACTAGATGCATATCTCCTTAAGAGAGGCATATAAAGATATGATGGACTATAAATTACGCCAGGGTACACCTGGCAGGGCCTCCGCGTGCGCGGATCGCCGGACTTGATGGACCAAAGGTCTGATCCGGAGATGGCAGTTCTTATGTTCTTATGTTCTTATAACTTTCTTGTGTCTAAAATGTACAGATTGCACATTCTTTTGGCAAAAGCTGCTGTTAAAAAAGACAGATCCACTTTCTTTTTCAAAGGTTGTTCTTATTTTTCACAGGTTGCTATTTCACTGATTTTACAGTATATTCTATGATGATGTATTATATAGCAGCGCTAAATGTAGAAACATACAAATCAATATTCGAACAGGCAGTCAGGAGAGGCTGGCACCATCTTAAATTGTTTGAGCCCTCCCAGCTGCCAATATTCAGCAGCTCTTGACCAAACAGTGTCACTAAATAGTGGCATTGACTGACTGTTTCCCAAGTGAGTAGGTCAGGTAAGTTGCAGGGCTGCAGATAAAGTTACCAGACGTCCATGAAAACCCAGTTTCATCATGTGACCGGGCCGAGCGGTATACCCATCACATCCACATCCCCCAGGCACTACGGTTCTCTGTACAAACATAAATACAGGGTTACACACACATTCCACATTCATTCTCTTAAAATCTGAGTACTCCTTGGTCCCCCATCTCTACAGAGCCCTTCCTGACCCTTCAATGGCCCTCCTGGTCTTCGGCAGCATCTGGTGCCATTACCGGTCCCTCACCGGTTGCCACTGTCCTTGACGGTCCCTCTACCAGACCGCTCCTCCATCCTTTGGGCAATGCTCCCAGGGTCCTTAGTCTCTCCCAGTTTCTCCATTGCTCAATCGTCTTATCTGGTACACATGCGCTGAGTGCTCTCCTAGTCCCTCAGTCATCTTCTCACTGATGCATGCATTGAGGACTCTTAGCTGCTGTCACACAGTTGTTTATCCGGCACATATGCACCGAGGACTCTCCCAGCCCTTAAGTCATCTTCTTGCTGATGCATGCACTGAGATCTCTCCTGGATTCTCCGTCATCTAGCCTAAGCCCCTCGACTACAGGCTCTACTGGGTCCCCGGCTACTTCTAAAGCTCTTTCCCTGCTGGTGTATAGGTCCCCATGGACCCTCTCACCACCAGGCTTTCTCTGCTGCACCAGTCCCCCTTGTCAGGACTGGTCAGCCACACATAGCCAGATCTCTCTCTCTGCTGGTGTACAGGTCCCTGGGGACCCTCCCACCACTAGCCTTCCATTCTCTGCTGCACTAGTCCCCCTTGTCAGAACTGGTTAGGCTGACTGCTCCGCTCCACTATGCTATACTATGCTATGCTATGCTATGCTATGATGTCCTGTGCTGTGCTGTGCCAGGCTTCCTGTCAGCACCAGTCAGCATTGACTTTCAGGGCTTTACAGGAGTTAGGCTGAAGCCAGCATTCCTCTTCCTGTGGGTCACCCAGCTCCCAAAGGAGAGTTTTGTTTTCTGAACTCTCTGTGCTAAGAGTTGTTCTTTTCAGTACTACAATCCACTCAGGGTGAATGAACAGCTCCCAACATCATTTGCAGCTCTTATGCAAATCAGCTTTCCTCTCAGGATCAATGAGCTCTACTACTTGGGCTCCTTCCGTTGGTCAGTAACATGTACTCCACCCTGTCACACCCAGACATACCATGCTATAATCTTTTTAGGAAGGACAGAGATGGTCAAAAAGGTAGAGGAGAAGCTCTCTATGTAAAGACAGGTATCCAAGTGACTGAAATGCAGACGGCCTGGGGAAAGGAAGAAGTGATATGGATTGTTTTGAAAAGAAAAGATGGAATTTCTATCTACTTGGGTGTTGTCTACAGACCTCTGACTCAATCGCAGCAAATTGACAAAGATCTGATTACAGATATACAAAAGTTGGGAAAGAAAGGGGAGGTGCTGTTGCTGGGTGATTTGAACCTGCCGGATGCAGACTAATGTTCCGTCTGTGGATTCGGAAAGAAGTAGAGAGATCGTGGATGCCTTTAAATGGGCTCTGCTCAGACAAATGGTGACAGATCTGGATCTGGTTCTCACAAATGGTGAAAGTGTTTCTAATGCCCAAGTGGGAGCCCACCTGGGAAGTAGAAACATAGAAACATTGAAAAAAGCAGCAGAAAAGGGCTATAGCCCACCAAGTCTGCCCATTCCAAGTATCCCCTCCCCTGAATTTACTCCCTTAAAGATCCCACGTGAGTATCCCATTTTCTCTTAAAATCCGTCACGCTGCTGGCCTTTATCACCTGGAGTGGGAGTCTGTTCCAATGATCCACTACTCTTTCGGTGAAGAAGTACTTCCTGGAGTCGACATGAAACTTCCCTCCCCTGATCTTCAGCGGATGCCCTCTGGTGGTCGAGGGTGATCATCATACAGTTTGGTTCGATATAACAGCCAAAGAGGAGGATAGCCACACAAAACTCTGTCCTGGATTTCAAACGTGTGGAATTTAGTAGCATAGGAGAGTACCTGAAGAAAGAGCTGATTGAATTGGGAGACATAAGGAAAGTGCATAAACAGTGGTCCAAATTGAAAGGTGCAATAGAGCTACTGACCTTTATGTGAAGAAAATAAATAAAAACAAGAGAAAAAGGAAACTGATATGGTTTTCCAAGCTAGTGGTGGAAAAAAATAAAGGCAAAAGAATTAGCGTTTGTGAAATATAAAAAAAACTCAAGAAGAGGAGTACAGAAAGGAATATCAGATGAAACTGAAAAAAATCAAGAGAGAGATACATCTGACGAAAGTGCAAGCAGAAGAGCAAATAGCTATAAATATATGAAAGGGAGACAAAATTTTTCTTAGGTATATTAGTGAAAGGAGGAAGACAAAAAATGAAATTACGAGACTGAAAGAAGGTATGAACCGCTATGTAGAGAGTGATGAGGAAAAAGCAAATGTGCTAAACAAATACTTCTGTTCGGTGTTCACAGAAGAAAACCTGGAGAAGGACCACAATTGGTCAGCAAAGTTACACCTGAGAATAGAGTGGATACCGCACCATTCACGGAAGAAAGTGTTTATGAACAACTTGAAAAATTGAAGTTGGAGAAAGCTATGGGACCGAACGGAATCCATCCCAGGATATTGAGGGAGCTCTGAGAAATTCTGGTGGTTTCACTTAAGGATTTGTTTAATAAATCTTTAGAGACTGGAGAGGTTCTGCGGAACTGGAGAAGAGTGGATGTGGTCCCTCTTCACAAAAGTGGTTGCAGAGATGAAGCGGCAAACTACAGGCTGGTAAACCTCACTTCAGTTATTAAAAAAATAAAGGAAACATTGCTGAAGGAAAGGATAGTGAAATGCTTAGAATCTTTTTTTTAAGTTTATGTTTTTAGTTATTTTATGAATGTTGCTATTTATAAGCTGCCTAGTAATAGACAGTTAAGAAATTTGTTAAATAAATAGTGGAGCGCCTCAAGGATTGGTGCTGGGACCGATTCTGTTTAATATGTTTGTGAGTGACATTGCTGAAGGGTTAGAAGGTAAGGTTAGCCTTTTTTGCGGATGATACCAAGATTTTTAGCAGAGTGGACACCCCAGAGGAAGTGGAAATCATGAAAAAGGATCTGCAAAAGTTAGAAGAATGGTATAGCCAAGGGGTGTGCAACTCCGGTCATCGAGAACCAGAATCCAGTCAAGTTTTCAGGATTTCCCCAATGAATATGCATGAGATCTATTTGCATGCACTGCTTTCAATGCATATTCATTGGGGAAATCTTGAAAACCCGACTGGATTCTGGCCCTCGAGGACTGGAGTTGCCCACCCCTGGTCTAGCATCTAGCAACTAAAATTGAATACAAAGAAGTACAGAGTGATGCATTTTGTGGGTAGAAATCTGAGGGAATCATATGTGCTAGGAGGTGAGAGGCTGATAATCACAAATAGAGAGTGGGACCTTGGGGTGATTGTGTCTGAGGATCTAAAGGTATCTAAACAGTATGATAAGGTGGTGGCTGTAGCCATAAGGATGCTAGGCTGTATAGAAAGGGGAGTAACCAGCAGAAGAAGAGAGGTGTTGATGCCCCTGTATAGGTCATTGGTGAGGCCTCATTTGGAGTATTGTGTTCAGTTTTGGAGGCCGTATCTGGTGAAGGATATAAAAAGACTTGAAGCAGTCCAGAGGAAGGCGACAAAAATGATAAGGGGTTTGAACAAAAAGAAGTATGAGAAGAGACTGGAAGACCTAAATATGTATACTCTGGAGGAGAAGAGGGACAGGGGAGCTATGATACAGATGTTTAAATACTTGAAAGGTATTAATATAGAACCAAATCTTTTCTAGAGAAAAAAAATGGTAAAACTAATACAAGGCGGAAGACTTAGGAGCAATGCTAAGAAATTATTTTTCACGGAGAGGGTGGTAGATGCCTGAAATGCCCTCCCAAGGGTATGTGGTAGAGAGGAAAACAGTGATGTACCTTTAATGTTCAGTAACTGCACTTTGATCACTGTAATGGTTACAATTAATCCAAATGCTTAAAAAAACTGTGTACTCATATGGGGTGTCCAACTATTCCAGGTTCTGATGCATTTTGCCAGACCAGACTTCCTCAGAAAAACCACACATAAGATACTTTAAAGTGAACGTGATCTGCAAAAGGTGAAACAAAAGAATAAATGTGAACCAACCCGTAAGATAAAAAGTTTATAAGATAAAAGATGTCAAAACACTCTCAGTGGTTCTGGAGGTTACCTCATATTCTTTCCTACTTTCCTTCTTCTTACAATGACTACTCCACACTGACGTCCTTTTACCCCTGATTACCCGAAAGTGATGTCATGCTCGTTAGTAATAGAACACCCACCATTCAACCTCACGGTTAAGCCCGTGAGGCACTACTGTTTGCCATCTATAAATCCAGGACTGTTCTTTCTTCCACAGCCAGGTCTTAAGATTCCCCCCACGGGGCATGACAGGAGCCTCTAGTACAACGAATTTCAAAACATGCTCAGAATGACCCACGTCACACCAATGTTGGGCGAGAGGAGCACTAAATTCCTCTTGTCTTATTTTACTCAGATGTTCCATGATTCTAACTTTGATGGCACGTTTGGTGTGACCTATATACAACAGATCACATGGGCACTTGATGAGGTATACAACTCCTGTAGCATCATATATGGTATATTGAGACAGATATGAAAGGTGCAAGGTGGTAACATCAGTTACCATAGTATGATCACACACAATGCAATGTCCACACCTGTCATGTCCCCGAGTACTGCTACTTGACTGATAATAAAATTTACTAAGCATTTCCTGTAGATTTTTTGAATGGGAAAATGCAAATCTGGGGGCTGACTGAACAACCTCATGATGTTCTAAGATATGCCAGTTCTGTTTTATGATTCGTTTGATCTTGAACGCGTGCAGGAGTAGGGTAACACATACACTGGAGTAGGGTCCACATTCTTGGAAGCAGGTTATAACAACATCTCCATATGCGCATACAGTGCCCTTTTATATGCTTTCTTGATAACCCCCTTGGGGTATCCCCTTTCTTCAAATCTCACACACATTTCTGTACTGACACTGGTAAAGTGTTCTCATATAAGCATATGTGTGGGTGTTTTTTTTGTGTATTAGTATTTGCTCCATGTATCACCCACGTGGTATTACACACCTTATTCCAAAGTTTTTTGTTTTGGACCGGAGGGAGTAGTCATCCCTCCGGCCAGCCATCTAAGTAAGGTAAGGGGGAGAGGGCGGGGAGTACGAGGGAGTTGCATGGTGGCAGGAGAAAGTGGGCGTCTCTTTTGTTGCTGGGGGGTGCAGTTGCTTGGCAGCGGGAAGCAGTGGGCATCTCTCCTGCTGCTGGGGGTGTATGTTTTGCTTGGCAGTGAGAGAGCGTGGGCATCTCTCCCACTGCCAGGGGGGTGCAGTTTCTTGGCGGCGGGAAGGAGTGAGCATCTTTCTCACTGCTGGAAGTGTGTGTTGCTTGGCAGCAGGAAGGAGTGGGCATCTTTCCCGTTGCCGGGGAGGTGGGGGTGGGGGGGTGTTGCTTGTATGTGGGAGAGAGCAGGCATCTCTCCCACTGTTAGTTAGAGGGTTGCTTGACTTCAGCAGCTCAATTTGTTGTTGATTTTTTTGCATTGTTTTTTTTTTTTTTTTTTGCATTTTTTCTTCGTATGTTCCCTTCGCTATCACCAGCGATGGGCACATGCAAATCTTCGCTACTCTCTACCAACCTCATTTGCATGAGTGTTTTTGGGAGAATGGCTCGCTTTTTAAAATATCACTACTATAACGACTGCGACAGTGGCCCGCTGGTTTTTAATGCAACCTTTTGAGAATCTAGGCTCAAGTGGTCAATTTTCTCTCATTTCTGAGTCAGACTCATCTTTAACATGAAAATTAACTTTATTTTGGGTTAAGATCATATTTTTCAAACCTGCAGCTCATGTGCTGCACCTTCCTAAACCACAGAATTTAAATAAAGAAGAGGCATTTTCCCTTATGTGCTTATTGCTCTTGTTGTTTTCTATGGATTTAGGTAGATACAAATTAAATCAAATTATGATTGAAATATGATCAAGTGATTTAATACCTTGCCTACAGATTACACACATATCAGAGCATTACCATGCTATATAGACTTCCATTGTCCAATTTTAGAAGTTACTGATTTCAATGGAGTGACCTTGCTGTTCAAAAGAGATAATAAAATGCATACATTATAATAAAAGTGATGATTCATTTGGTGATTGAGATTTAGGGCAACAATAAAACCTGCATACAATTAAGTTATTTGGGATAGCTGTAATGCTTGGAGCTGTTTCAGACAGAGGATATAATTATTTTTATGTGCCTGATGCAGCAAATTAAATTTTGCTAGAAAATTTCTAAAACCAAAGTGAAAGTGAATTGATTTGAAGGCATCTTTGGGTAGAATGTCAGGGGTAAAAGCAGAAATTTGGAGAGCTCCTCCTCTTACATACTTTAGAAATCTTTTTCAGACCACAATAATTATCTTTTTTCAATGACAAATATCTAATGAAAGTCTCTCTTTTTTTTACAATAGTTGTTTGTTTTTTTTTTTAAACAAATTTGAATATTTTCCCTATTTGGCCTATTAGTGATTGAAGCCTGACAAGAAAAGTAGGTCCAGATAAATGGTCTCCCCCCCCCAAAAAAAAAAATAAAAGGGGACGAGGTCTGAAGAGATCCATACAACAATTTTATTAATAACAGGTTACAAAAGCTCTCAATGTCTACCACAAAGCTATGAATCAACACGGGGCCATGTTTCAGCGCTTAAAAGCCTGAATCAGGAGTCATAATCTTATGTTAAATGCACTGTCATTTAAATATTTAGGGCCAAATTCTACAAAAACCGCCAAAAGTTAGGCAGCAGTAGTTGCACTATTGCTGCCTAACTTAATTGGTTTAATTGGATTTAAGTGGCATGATAATTAAACCCAGGTAAAAAAAAATAAAAAAATAGCCACCAGTATTGGAGCCTAGATCCCTAGTGGCTAGCAGTTGTGACCATTCCGGCACCAAGCCTGCCAAGGTCCCAGTTAGGACAGAAGCCAGGGTACAAAAGAAAGCCCGGAAGGCAGTTTCTAGAGTAAGTCCTGTTCCTGATTCTGACAATCTCCCAGTTAACCTGATCTTGCTGAGAATATATTAGGTGATCAGTATTCAGGTCACCACCGGAGGAGCTCTAGAGCTACCTTGAGCACTGCTGACTCAGCTAGGTTAGGGCGTGACCCTAAGATACAAAAGCTAGCAGTGGAGGACAGGCAGGCTAGGGAGAAGGTTCAGGCCTTTTCACCATGAGGAATTTACCTGGGCCAAACAGGAGTGACCAAGCCAAACCGATGGAGGTAGAGGAGACTGGACAAGCCAAGGAACTGTCTTTGCTGGATGTGGAATTGCCGATGGAAATCCAAGAAAGCTTTGCTGAAATTGGTGGAAACTTTCCTGAGGACATGGAAGTTGGTTTGGTTACCAGCTGCAAACAGTAAGTTTTGTTTTTCAAGAAACTGTTTGCTTTTGATCTTTGGGACTTTAGAGCTAGTTGTTTGAGCTCAGAATTTTTGTTTTTCTATAAAGCTGGAAGTGTCTCTGGGGAGAGGTTTGCTGTCACCCAGGGAGGGAATTTTGAAAGCCATTATTAATGCTTTTCTTAGCAAACCTAAGGCACTCTCCTTTGCCCGGCAGGTGCATATAGGCTGTCGGAGGCTTTATTTTTAAGGACTGTGAATTGTGAACACAGGAGCAAAGAGCTTTATGTTGTACATTGGACTACCTGCTTGGGAGCAGGCTGTGCAGGCTCTGGGGAGAGCTAAAAATGCAGTATTGACTGAGTCAGTAAAAAAGGTGAAAGTTTGAACTTTATTTTGAACTGTTTATTTTTCCTTTCCCTTTGAAGTTTGGCTTGTTTGAATTTTTACTTGTGCCAAACTCTTCCTTGTTCATGCTATCCTGACATTATTATTTTGATAAGTAAAAGTGAAAGATTTTGGTTCAAAACTCTACTTGTGTGATTTTGATTATTGTTCCTGAACTGTGTCAGTTCAGTCCTGCAGGATGACTCCAGGCCAGGTCACATGCTAGTGTTCTTTTTCAATGTAGCCACTTGGAGTGCTGTGGAGTCCCGGTCGGACCACAGTGTGGTTACACAGTGCACAGTGACGCTGAAGCCTGGAAGTGGGTATGGTTAGGGGTGGCACCAGCCTTCAGTGTCACTATGTGCCACCGGCCATGATTCAGGAAGGACCCTTGGCACTGGAAATGAAAGGCCTGTAAACCTCTGGCCTACATTTCTGGTGCCTAGGGTCCTTTATGGAGCAGTACCTGTCAGTGATTCTTGCTTTTAAATAAAGGAAAGAATGGTGGTTTGACAAAATAGGGGAAAACCTTAGCTACACTCTTACCCAAACTACAGATATTAAGCTAAGTTTAAGAAAACTAAACACTTTATTTAAAATATATAGAATATTTATATGAGAAAAGATAAGCAATTGATTAAATAATAATGAACCAATGACAATTGGCACGTAAAGCTTAAAGCAATGATAGCTTGAGCTTTGAGTAGTGTCGCTGAGGTTCAAGAAACTGAACTGAATGAATGTACAACAAGGGAAAACTATAGTATGTTGAATGAAATTTGAGACATGCTAGATAAAATCTAAGGCGCAGCTCACAGAATCAGGGCCTGAGTTCCCGTTTGTGTTTCCAAGGTTGTGTACTTTCACTTAAATATTTATATTACTGTGCATTTACCATAAAATTACGACTCCTGATATAGGTTTTTGATTGCTGAAACATGGCCCTGTATTGAGTCGTAGCATTGTGGTGGATATAAAAAGCTCTTGTAGCGTAATATTTTAATAAAAATGTTGTTTGGACCTCTTAAGGCCTCTTCCCCTTTTTTTGGAAGACCATTTATCTGGACCTACTTTTCTTGACTGGTCTAACGCTGTGGAGTCTGTTGCTTTCCATATTTTTTTGGTTTACTGATTGAATCCCAACATACTTTAATTATCAAAATCAAATTATAGCACTTTATATTCTATGGGGCCCTTTTACCAAACAGCGCTACGAGGTAGGCTGCACTATTGGCAGTATGGGTCTTTCTCATGCACTGAGGTTACTTTTTCCATTTTTCCTATCAATGACCACACACTAATCTCCACATTAGCAGTTTTATAGGTGGCAAGGGCATACATATTTTACCACATCTAATCAGTTAATGCAAGGTGATGTGAATGTGCTTACCAGTTAGCAAAGAGCACACCTACTCTCCACCCACAGACACAGCCATGCACTAAAAATAAATTACATTTTGTAGCATGGGGCAGCTTGTGCCTATCCCTAGACTACCGTGGGATGCCTGAGCATGCTCCGCAGTAGTGCTTTTATACTTGTGGTAAGCACACATTAGTGCTTATCACAGCATATTAAAAAGGCCCCTAATTTTTTCTATTCAAAAGAATTCTAATCTTTTAGTTAGAGTGGGCTATGACTTTGACTGATATATTCTGGGCCATTTACAAATTTTAGTTTATTTATCTAAGGTTCTTTTTCTCCATCTTCTCCTATTAATATATAATAATAATAATAACTTTATTTTTATATACCACCATACCACAAACAGTTCTAAGCAGTTTATAGAGGAAGAGACTGTATACGGACAGTGACATTGGCATATTAAGTTTAGTCAAATTTATCTGGAAGTGTTTTGGAAGTACATCAAGGTTGAAGTGGGGTCAGAGAAATTCGTCAAAGAGATAAGTTTTGATTGACTTCCTAAACGTCTGGTATGAAAGTGCATTTGAGATGAAGTTGGTTAAACATTTGTTCCTTTCGCCTGCTTGGAATGATAATGTTCTATTGAGGTACTTGTGCTCTAAATACTACCACTGATTGCAAAGGTTTTTCTAAGGGGAGCTCTGGTGCAGTGACCTCTAGATATTTCCAGCTGGTAGGAATTGGGAATATCTGCCAGCAAAATTAAGGGTATGCTGCTTCAGGGTAGACCCAAGCCAAAAGTGGCCATAGAAACATAGAAATAGATGGCAGATAAGGGCCACAGCCCATCCAGTCTGCCCACCCTAATGACCCTCCCCTATCTTTCCTCTGTGAATAGATCCCACATGTTGATCCCATTTGGCCTTAAAATCAGGCACGCTGCTGGCCTCAATCACCTGAAGTGGAAGACTATTCCAGCGATCAACCACCCTCTCAGTGAAAAATAATTTCCTGGTATCACCGTGCAGTTTCCCGCCCTGATTTTCCATGGATGCCTTCTTGTTGCCATGGGACCCTTGAAAAAGAAGATATCTTCCTCCATCTCGACACAGCCCGTGAGATACTTGAACGTCTCGATTATGTCTCCCCTCTCTCTGCGCTCCTCGAGTGAGTATAGCTGTAATTTATCTAGCCGTTCTTCGTACGGGAGATCCTTGAGTCCCGAGACCCTCCAGGTTGAAATCAGTTAGCTTAGCAGGGTTTTTAAAAGGTTTGGATAATTTCCTAAATGAGAAGTCCAAAGGTCATTAATGAGATGGCTTGAGGAAATCCATTGCTTATTCCTAGGAAAAGCACTAACAGCATAAAATCGGTTTTATACTTGGGATCAAGTTAGGTACTTGGGATCTGGATTGGCCACTTTTGAAAACAGGATACTGGGCTTGATGGACCCTGTATGGCAATTCTTATGTTCTTATGAACTGGTTGAGTGGAAGGAGAGAGAGGGTTCAGTGGAAGGAGATTGCCCTGAGGAAAGGGATGTTACTAGTGGTGTGCCTCAAGGTTTGTTTCTTGGGCCTGTTTTTGAAAACATTTTTGTAAGCAGTATTGCTGAAGGGCTAGCTGGTAAGATTTGCCTCTTTTCATAAGAACATAATAATTTCTGTTGCTGGGTCAGACCAGTGGTCCATTGTGCCCAGCAGTCCGTTCATGCGGCAGCCCCCCAGGTCAAAGACCAGTGCTCTAAATGAGTCCAGCCTCACCTGCGTACGTTCCAGTTTAGCAGAAACATGTCCAACTTTGTCTTGAATCCCTGGAGGGTGTTTCCCCCCTATAACAGACTCTGGAAGAGCGTTCCAGTTTTCTACCACTCTCTGGTTGAAGAACTTCCTTATGTTTGTACGGATTCTATCCCCTTTCAACTTTAGAGAGTGCCCTCTCGTTCTCCCTACCTTGGAGAGGGTGAACAATCTGTCTTTATCTGCTAAGTCTAAAAAAATCCTTTCAGTATTTTTGGAAAACACCAAACTCTGCAATAGAGTAGATACTCCTGATCATGTGGAAAACATGAGGAAGGACCTAGTGAAGTTTGAGGAATGGTCTGAAGTTTGGCAGCTAAGATTTAATGCTAAGAAATGAAAAGTCATGCATTTGGGTTAGAGAAACCCATGAGAATGGTACTGTTTAGGAGGTGAAGAACTTTTGTGCATTAAAGAGGAGCTGGACTTGTGTGATAGTATGTGATAATCAAAGTGGGAAAAGAGGTTGAAAAGGCAAGGCAAAAGCTAGAAGGATGCTAGGGTGCATAGGGAGAGGTTTAGCCAGTAGGAAAAAGAAGGTATTGAGTCCCTGTATAAGACTCTGTTGAGACCTTATTTAGAATATTATGTACAATTCTGTAGACCGCACCTTCAGAAAGATATAAACAGGATGGAATTGGTCCAGAGGAGGCAACTTAAATATATGGTGGTCTACGATATAAGGCATATGGGGACAGACTTAAAGATCTCAATATGTATACTTTGCTTACCTGAAATGTTCTACTCAGCTGTGATCATGGTCATCCCAAAGTTAGGAAAGGATTCCACTATTTGTATTATCTACCAATCTATTTCTTTATTAAATATAGACTACAAAATATTTACTGCAATACTCAGCAATAGTTTAAAATATGCTATTGAGTGTGTTCATCCGGACCAAACAGGATTTATTAACAATCGTTATGGTTCAGATATTAGTTGTTTAATGTCCTTTTCCATACCTCTCCAAATTTCAAAGATTTGTCGATACTCTGTTTAGATGCAGAAAAAGCATTCGACAAAGTTGAGTGGCCATACTTATTTTGTGTGCTACGTAATTTTGGTTTTGGCCCTAACTTTGTCAATTGGATACAGGCCATTTATTATAGTCCTTCAGCATCTATTTGTGTAAATGATACCCTTTCTTCATTTCATTTGCTTCACAAAGGCACCCGCCAGGAGTGCCCCCTCTCACCCATACTCTTCACATTAGCACTTGAACCCTTAGCTATTGTGATTCGTACATCTAATATGGTGCAAGGAATAAAAATTAGAGAAGAAACTCACAAAATGTCTTTATATGTTGATGACACTTTATTATACTTGAGTAATCTGACTTGTTAAAAGTATTGGGTAATGAATATCATTACAGAATTTAGCTCTCTTTCGGGTTTCACTATTAATTTTGGAAAATCTGTTAATGCCTTGTAACCCAAACTCACAAAATGTAACAATTCCCCTTACCATATGGATTAAACTGAACTTCACAATTTCGATACTTAGGTATACAAATTTCTATTTGGCTGGACTGCCTTTTTGAACTTAATTATTTACCACTGCTCTGCCAATTACAATACAAGGATTTGGCAACCCAATCTCTGGATCATTTTTTCTCTTGGCTTAGAAGAATCAATATATTTAAGATATTCATCTTTCCTAAAATTCTTTTTCTATTCATTAAACTGCTCATATTTATTCCACATAACTTTTTTTGCTACATTACAATCCTGCATTGTTTGTTATATATGGTATAATAAAAGCCCATTAATTAAAGCTCCTATACTATTTCTTCCTAAAACATCTGGAGGGCTTGGGTTGCCAAATTTACAATGGTATTATTGGTTAGCTTGTCTTTAAGCACTACATTGCTGGATAAATCCTATGACATTCAATAGAAACACTCCTTGTGGTTAAGAAAATAATGTAAATTATATATCACAGTAACCACAACCTAAAGAAAAGTTTGTATGGCAAAATTCATAAGGATTATTTTCTTCTATATATTTTATGTGGTTGTTTTCGCCTCAGAATGTGGAGTTGTATACCCCATCTGGGGTTTTATTGTGTAAACTTACACGCTCCTGTTAACATCATGGTTGACCAACCACCTCCCTATTTTACTTAAACTTTTTATTTTCTATTTTATTTAATTTATTTTCTTTATTTAAATAAACTACTCCAAAATGATATCTTTAAAAAGGCAAAAAAAACCCAGTATGCCACACAAATTATTTCAGTACGGAATCGGCCGACCAGTGCATTCTATATTTTTTAGTTTAAGTTCAAAGCGATACTTATATTGAAAGTGCTAGACTTAAGCAGTTCAGTTGGTTTAAACTGGGGCCGTTGCCGGAAATTTTGAGTCCACTTTAGTTCATTGTGGGTCCGACGTGGCCTGCGTTTCACAGGGCTGTCTTCACTCCCGTCATGGCTTTTTAATACAATGGAAACTTAACAGCAGCAGTGCACGAATCCAATTGGCCTTTATCTGCTGTCCTGTTTCTATTTTCTATGTTTCTATGCAGCTCCCTGTGATTCTGGACAAGTCTCTTAACCCTCTGTTTCCCCAGGTATAAAATAAGTGCTTGTGTATAATATGTAAACTGCTTTGATTGTAACTACAGAAAAGCAATATACTAAATCCCATCCCTTTATGTACCTTTGCATACCAGGCCCTGCTCTGACTAGCCCACTGTGGAGGTCATATTAAAAGGTTTTCATAGCATTTGCATGTGTAATTAGCAGGTTTATCTATGTAAATGGCCCTCCATGTGTACATTGCAATTTTAGAAAAGATGCTATTTTTAAGTGTACTGTACTACTGTTTCACATGCAGTTTAGGAGGAGGTATGTGCTGGGTGTGGTTTAGGTGAACTGAAAGCCTATGAACATTTCCTATTTTGCATTGGCACTATACAGTATACCTTAATGAATTTCCCCATTCTCATTTAAACCTAATCTATATCACATACCAGCTACCTGCTTGCTTGAAACTAAAATTTGGAGGAGTGATTGAGGGGGACTTCTGCATACATCAGTGGTGATCAAACCACCTGGAAAAGTGAAAAATGTGAGCTTTGTAATTTGACTCCCCCCTTGGACATCCAGGTTTGAAAAAAATCTGAATATTTACCTGGTGCTTTTACAGACAGCCCGTGTTGGGGAAACAGACAGGTTGTGAAAGGGTATTATAGAGTTATGGAAAATTTATCCTGGTTTAGAGTGATGCCAAAGAGCTGTGTATACACTAGGTATATTACTGGCCAGGGACTCTGGTGGACTAACCTCTAAATTAGAATTAAATTTATGGCTCAGAGCTGTGCAGGGAAAAGGCATGTAAGCTAAAGGGAAGAATCTTGTGATGGAAATGTTGTTGCTTGTCTGGAAAATGTACTTGGAAAAGTCATCTGTAAGGCTTATGTTAGAAGTTAACCGTGAGCTTGCTGTTTAAAGCTACAAGCTGTAAATTTGCTATTAAAATCATAGGCTGCAGTATGAACCAGAGAGTGTCTGTCTAATACTTGGATTGAGAAGGGAAAAAATAAGGGGAACTAAGGAATGAACTTTGTTTCAAATCATACTGGTGAAGTTTGTATCTTATAGAATCCCTTTGACAGTTCTTGACTTTTCTGCTTAGACAGGGAAATTGGATATACTGAAACATTATACTTCAGGTAATTATGGTAATTATTGTCTGTTTAGGTTGTAAGCTTTTTCGAGCAGTGACTGTCTCCTTTGTGACTCTGTACATCTGTTACCACTCTAGAAATAATTAGTAGTAGTAGTATCTCAAAAGAAGTTGTATCTAGAGAGAGGACTGACTAATGCAAGTTGCCTCCTTCCATCTTTTTGAAGGAGACATAAGCCAAGGAAGGAAGGTAGGGCAACATTTTCACCTCCTGTGACAAGTGAACAGGATGGTCCATAAGGCAATACATTCATCTGTGCAATTTCTCACAAACAATAGAAAAAAGATCAGAGAAAACTGGTCAGATGCTCTGTTTTCATCACCTCTACCAGAGTTGCTCTTAGGCAAGCGATCTTCTAGCCTGGGTATTGGTTCAAAATGCAATATTCATTAATGGGTCCATTCACTAATGTGTTCTAAATTAGAACATAAGAATAGCCTTACTGGGTCAGACCAATGGTTCATCAAGCCCAGTAGCCTATTTTCACAGTGGCCAATCCAGGTCACTAGTACCTGGCCAAAACCCAAAGAGTAGCAATATTTCAGAATCCCAAAGAGTAACAAAAGATTCTAGAACCTCAAAGAGTATCATGGTAGTTTTTGCGGGGTTTACAAACCTGAGTAATTTTTGATACCTTATGAGGCTCATTTTCAAAAAACATAGACATCCAAAAGATGGCATAAACCGGCACATGGATGTCTAACTAGTCAAAATGTCCAAGTGGGAATTTTAAAAACTGGGACTTTTTAGATGTATTTCCAGTTGATTTTTCCTCAGTGCATCTGAATCTTAAACGGGTGTGTTAGAGGCATGTTTTGGGCGAGATTAGCATTTGGATGTTTTACAGCAATAATTAAACATTTTACAAAATGTCCAGGCCACAATTTGGAGATTTTGTGCTAGACCTGTTTTTTTAAAAAACAAATAAGAGCCAAAAAGGTACCCAAACTGAGCAGATGACCAATGGAGAGATGAAAAAGTGGCCACAATACCGCCCCAGTGGTTACTGATCCCCCCTCCCACCCCTAAAATATCTACATGAAAAAGTACATATCTGCCTTTATGACAATCCTAGTAGAGCTTCAGGAAGATCTCTGGAGTAGCCTGGTGGGCAGTGAAGTGCACAGCAGAGAAGGAGACCCAGGTCCATATGCCCACCAAAAACTCACTGTCCTGCCACATAGGTGACACCTGCAGGAATAAGAGCTATTAGAGTGGTAGATACATGGGTATAGTAGGTTTGGGGGGAATTTTGGAGAGCTCATCATATAATGTATGGGGATCATGGTGAGATGTGTACCTGGCGCCCTTAATGTAAAGTTCATAGCGGTGCCCCACTCTGCTGGCATGTCTCTGTTTGTATTGGATGTTTTCAATTTGGATGTTTTTATTCAATAATCGTAAAAATAAAAGATTAGACATCTAGCTGGACAAAACATCTACCTGGGCTATTTTCAAAATAAAAAAGATAGATGTCTTGCAGGTTTGAACTTAGACATTTTCTACATCTGATTTTTGGATGTTTTTTCAAAAAATGTTCAAAGTTGGATTTAGATGTCCTATTGAAAATGCCCCTCTATATGTCTGGCAACTTTTCATGTTTTCGATCTCAGTAATACAGCTTTGTAGGCATAGCAAACTGTTTAAAAAGTCCATCATGTATACATTCTTCCTGGCGGATTAGTGGGGAAGTGAAGGCCCCCTGGCCTCAATTTCCCTTTCCCAATGCAACCAAACATTGCATAAAATATGTTTCACAAAAACTATCTCCAAAGTCTTCAACCTTCATGGTGCTCCCTCTGGTGGTAACCCTTAGCTGGGCTATAAATTAGAGAGTAGCTCAAGGATGAAAAAAAAATTCATCCTCACCCTCTCCCTATCCCCGCAGTGAAGTGCATTTTTCATCCCCATCCCTACAGTTTTCATCTCCGTCCCCTCCCTGTAGTCTTAAATCTTCTCTGTATTTCGCTGCTCAAAAGCAGAAAGATGTTTTTATGCAATTTTATGAGCCTAGAGCATTGCAAATAAACATTTCAAGCCTATATCTATATATCTATATATATTGTAGCATGGCCGTCCCTTAGGGCATAGCAGGGACTGGCCCACAACCACAATATAGCCCCAGCGTGCTTCCCCAAAAGGGAGGAAGTCCCTGTTGTGGAGAGCTTACCCTGTGTGTAATAGTCAGGATGGCACAACTCAGGTAAGTATCATATAAATTAAATTTATTTATCATTCAGTTAGGGCAAAACTAAAAATGCATGAAAAGCAAAAGTCCAAAAGTAATGGCACAAAATAATGCTGCGCTCACCAGCCTGGTCTGGTTAAAGATTCAAAAGCATATACCTTATGTCCCAGGAAAGTCCTGCTTCATTGTGAGAGCCATGAAACAAACTCAATCCAGTCTCCCATAATCTTCAGTGCAAAAAACAAAAAGAACACAACACATTGCAATATTCTAGCTCTTCCATTCTCCTCCGAGTTCAATAGCACAAGGTTGGCGGATTTGCCAAATTGTCTCCTTGTCCGTACAAAGAGCAAAATAACCCTCAGATCCCTCCACTAAGTTGGGCAGATCCTGCCCCAGCCTTCAGGGTTTTCCAACTCTATGAGGGATACTGCTAGTGTTGCTTCACTGCAGTCAAGCCACAGCTTGCAGCAGCCATCTTGGCTTAAAAAAAAAAAAAGTTCCAAACAAACAAAACAATGTACCAGCATACGTCCCTCTGCTGGCATGCTCAGAGAATTCACTTATTGTCCCAGAAGTCAAACATTCAAAACCCCAAAAGGAAAGTTCACTCAAAAAGAAAGCTATGCAAAAAACAAGCCCACAATTCAATCAGCTTACATCCATTTCTTTATTAAGCCCCAATTCTGGTAAAGCACTCCAGTCCATTTCCTCATGTTCCTGGTTTACCAAGGCTGTTTCTTCTGGCTCTGTGTTCAGCATTTCTATATCCATGGGCTCTGGAGGAATTGGAGGCTCTTTCCACCTGAGAGCTTCCTTGGACTCTCCCCTCCTCCTAGACACCAGCTCTCCAAACGTTCCAGAGCTGCTGTGCCACGCCCAGACCTACTCGGGGGAAGGGCTTTCTCCAGCTGAGGCTGCCTTCTACCCTGCTTGATCAGTAGTTTACAAGATGGAGGATTTAAAGGAGCCAAACGGTTTTTCCCAGGGCTATGTACTATGCCCTGCCTGAACACAGCCTGTGCTTCCTGCCCTGCAGGGACATATTGATCAGCCCTGACTATTTTCACTAGGCGATTCCTGGGGCTCTTCACTGGCACAAGGCCGGAACTGGGATCGGGCTTGTGACAATATCTATATTTCACATATCCTAAAATTCAATGTGGATTATAAATTATTCAGGTACTGAAGCATTTTTCTCTATCTGTCCTGGTGGGTTCACACTCTGTCTAATGTACCTGGGGCACTGGGGGATTAAGTGATTTGCCTAGGGTCACAAGGAGCAGTGTGGGATTTGAACCCACAACCCCAGGGTTTTGGGGCTGTAGCTTTAAGCACTGCACCACACCACATACTCTGTATGCATTCCCTACTTATTCACATGTAGTTTATAACTACTCTGAATAAAATTCAGATACTGGATGTTTAACGCAGCTTAAAAAGAAAACTGCTCCCCCCTATATGCTTACTAGAGAATGACACGGTGACAAAATTCATCACCGTTCCCGTCCCCGCAGATAACCAAGGGAAATAATCCCATGTCATTTTCTAGTGTATTTCAACCTCGGTCCTTCTACACCAGCATTCTTCAAAATAAAGCTTGCGGGTCAGTGGTTGTGCCCAATTATACTCTGATTCTTCCCTCTCTCCTTAAAGAATGACATGAAGATGGTTTCCCGCGGTTATCCGCAGGGACGGGAACGGTGATGAATTTTGTCACCGTGTCATTCTCTAATGCTTACCACTCTTTAAAAACATCCAAGAGTCACATAACAAGGACCTACTTAGGAAAGCACAGCACAAAACACAACAATGCATACTAGAACATCAATAAACCTATTGGAAAACTAAAGAAGCCAGATTAGTAAAGATCCATCCTGCACAGTTAATGCTAACAGTAAACCATGTCTCAAATTCATATGCTCAGAACATAGATAGTCCCTCACACGGTATAGAATAACTAACCAAAAGTTAAAAATATTAAATTGAATCCCCAAGAAGCTACAATGCAACCCCAGAGAAGAGAAACAATGATATTCCCCTGTACTGTGCAAAATATAAAGACAGTAGATGTAAATTTCAAAAACTGATATATTAGAATCACTACATTAAAAGTTAACATCTGTTGTGGATCTCTCCCTCCCTCTCATACACTCCAATATTGAACATCTCTCTGTCTCCCCCCTCCCTTGCATCCTTGGTCCAACATCTCTTCTCCCTTCCCCCATGCAGCATTCTCTCTCTTTCTCTGCCATGTCTAACATTTCTGCCTCTCCCCCACTATCCATCATCTCTCTCCCTTCTTTTGTGTCCTGGGTCAAACATCTCTCCCTTCTTCCTTTCTACCATAAGTTTTAACATTTCTCCCTCTCTTGCCCCTTTCCTTGTAGTCTTTCTCCCTCTCCTGTACCCCATAGTAACATTTTCCCTTTCTTGCCCCTTTCTACCCATTTGCAGTTTCCTTCCTTTCCTTCCCCCACCACACTTACAGCTAACTATCTTGCTGGCATTGGGGGATCAAGTTGGGCTCTCACGGTCCCTGCACCTCCCTATTTTTACTCTTTGCTGGTAGGCTTCAACGGGTCAGAGTGAGCAGCTGCCATTGCTACAAGCTGCCTGCCGGTAACCCACGTCTTGCCCGGGCATAAATAGGAAACTGTAACATCAGCAGAGGAGAGGCTTCTGGGTTACCAGCAGGCAGCCTGTAGAGATAGCTGCCGCTGACTCTGACCCATTGAAGACAGCTGGAGAGAGTGAAGAGAACGAGGTGCAGGGACCTTGGGACCCAGCTTGCTTCCCTGAAGTTCTCTGCCGCTGGACAGGCAGGCGAGTGTACAGGTGGGCGAGCGAACGAGTGGATGGGATGGGTTGCCAGGACTGCCTATTGCTACACCCCTGCATCCTTCCTCTGCTCTGCCTGCCATCCCTCCCTTCCTGCCATCCATCTGTCCAGTCATCTCTCCCCCCCCTGCTATCTGTCTCTCCCGCCTACCACTCCCTGTGATGCAACCCCAACACTGACCCTCCCTGTGCCGTACCTGGTAGTCTAGTGGCTTCTTTGGGAGCAGGAAAGAGCCTGACTCTTTCCTGCCCCTGCTAGAGTGCAGCTTGTCTGAAGAGGTTCAAAATGGTTGCCAAGATTTCATGGGACAGCCTTATAAAACTTGAATTCCCATAGCTGGCCGCCACCATAGTTCCTGCACCTATTCACTTGGTTCTCCCCATGGGGGGGTGGCCTAAGGGATCTGACCAATTGGAATCTTTGGCCACTCCCAGTACATCCTAGAATGATTGGTCAAGGTGCCTAAGGCCCCTCCTATGGGAAGGACATTAAGTATCTGGGCCATAAGCCCCTTCCTGGTGCATCCCATGATGCACCAGGAAGGGGAAAGCACACTATTTTGTGGAGGTGGGCCTGCCGGCTGGAGAGAGTAAGCATCCTTCTGGCCGGCCAATGAAAAAAAGGTACTGGTGGGGTCTGGGTGGGCTTGGGGGGGGGGGGAGTTGGGAGGGCTTGTCTGCAAGGATGGTTCCAGTAGAAGGGAGTGGGAATCTCTCCTGCCAATGATCTTAGGGGAGGAAGGTTCCGGCAGGAGGGGCTGGGTATCTCTCCTGCCAGGGGATGTCTTGGGGGGAGTGGCAGCAGGAGGAAGTGTGTACTCCTCCTGCCACAGACATTTGGGGATAGGAGAGTGGCTTTGGGCATTCTGGCATAGTTGTTGAATGCCTCCCTCTTGATAATACTGCATAAAAAGTCTCACACATCCATTATGGCAGTGAGAATAAGTGCTCCTGCATCTTTGTTATATCCATTACCTTGATGATATCTGCATTGTGAATACCTTTTGTAATGATACACTAAAGACCTTCTCCACTTTTCATATATTTGCTCTGTCCTTAGAGTGGGTGGGCAGGTTTATGCAAGCAAACTGAGCAACCTAAAGGCTATAATGAATAAATTTTCAGCTGGCTGACTGATGCTAATCTCTTCCTTGGACTATTGTTTAAGTGAGTTTCTGCAGAAAATCTTATTGAGATTTATACTCTCCAGAACACTACCTGCAGAATTGCTGTACAAGCCTGAATATACAGTAGGTAGGAGGGGAAGAGGAATGGTTGACCTGAATGTTTATGTCACCTCTTTTCCACTTTTGGAAGTCCTTCTTTAATGTAACACTTGGTTTGAACAGTCAGGTATGCAAAATATTCATTTGAGCACACATTTTTAGTCCTCAACATTTTGGAGGTTGTTTTGTTATTTGATACAGTCCCAAATTTTCATTTAAATGCATACTATTCATTTATTCCTCACTTGCCCAGTCCACTTTGCAATCATCCTTCGTCATTATTTCTAAGAGAATCCCACGTTCCTATATTGCAGCTGTCTAGGGACTCTCTATATAGAACCTACAATCAAAGGTCTATTATCTGTTATTAACTTAACCATTATTACTTCCATTCTTAATGGACCGTATCTGATGGAAATTGGAATTGATTGCAATACCTTATTAACATAAATTGCAACCCATCCACCTCTCTTCTTACATAACCATTCAATTTACCTTCATTATGTAGCCCTGCTGATTTCAACCAGGTTTCTCCTAAAGCAATGATCTGTGGTATGATACTTTTAGCTCTTGCTCTTAAGTGAACAGCCATTGGCCCCAATCTATATGTACATATCTAACCTTCAACGCATGCTGATTAATAATTGTACTTTTATCAACAGCTATTATTTAATTAAAAAAGTTAGAGGAGTTCCATTTATTATACCACACATCAAATATTAAACCGGACACATATGTAGTGCAATATCTCTGTGCACTGTATTAGTAAGAGAAATGGGATTTTGAAGGCAACTTGAATACCAATCATAAGAACATAAGAATTGCCGCTGCTGGGTCAGACCAGTGGTCCATCGTGCCCAGCAGTCCGCTCACGCGGTGGCCCTTAGGTCAAAGACCAATGCCCTAACTGAGACTAGCCTTACCTGTGTACGTTCTGGTTCAGCAGGAACTTGTCTAACTTTGTCTTGAATCCTGTGATTTCGTGGCAAGCTAGCTTTTGAGAAACACAAATGCATTTTACAATACAGCTCATTCAATTCTTTCACAATAAATTTTTATAGACCAGTTTCAAACTGATTTCAAACCATAAAGTAGCCATTATTCACAATGTCAAAGCAGGTTGAATAATATAACCATAGTCTGAAACTGTTTAAATGCATTTCTTGAATACAGTAGACAATGCTATATTTTATGATAAGATTTACATGGTATAAATATGAATCATACTCTCAGAGTTTGCATGCTTTTCTCAGATTTCAGTCAAAATGAGTTAAATATGTCCAGTTCCACTGACTGATGGCATTAGATATAGCCATGTAATTGGCAGTCATGACAGCTAATATATGGCACTAACCATAGCTGGCCACTCCTGCTCTCTGTCACACCCGCCACCTGTGCTAAGCATCTAGCTCAGGTTTTTTCTGTTTTGTTTTTTTTACCATACTGGCTGATTTTATGCACAGTAGCTACTAGCTCAGATATGTGCTAATGTCTACCATACAGTACAGCTCACATTAGCTGCTTAATACAACTTAGTAAAAGGGCCCCTACAGTTTACATCAAACCCTAAAACTTGATTATTATAAATCACCATCAATTATAAGACACTTTTTCTTATAGCTCCCATGATGCAGCAAAACAGAGAATAAGATAACATTCATCAACTGAGTCTGATCCCATGACTCAGGCTGTAAATGCCAGAACATTAAACATGAGGGATTGCTGAAAAGTTCTCAGCCCAACCAACCAACTTTCTAAATTCTGAGCATTATTTTGCCACTGTAGTTGAAAATGAGCATTATTTTGCCACTGTAGCTGAAAAGAGTGTGATCCTATTTCATTAAGGGCTCCTTTTACTAAGCTGCGGTAGCGGTTTTAGTGCGTGCTGCATTGCCGCACGCGCTAGACGCTAATGCCACCATTGAGCTGGCATTAGATTTTTACGTGTAGCGCGGGAGGGGGGGGCAGGGGAGGCAGCATGCACTAATCTGCAACGCGTGCTAAAAACACTAGCGCACCTTAGTAAAAGGAGCCCTAAGTGCCAATTTTCAGAAACAAAATTCTATGTTTTTGACATTGTTTCAGATCATTGATTGACCATATCCATGTTATTTTCTTCTTGGGCGGGCTACTTTTCAGCACCCCCCTCCTAGAGATGTTTCAAGTTTCAGTCCCCAGTTTACTGTGGGTGGGTGGGGAGTGGAGTGCAACAAGACTTGGGCATGCTTTGACACTATAACTTCAAGGAGAGGAACAAAGACTACTGCTGCTATGGTGAGGGACTGGGTAAAACATTGACCTTGCACGCCTTTAAAAATCAATTGTTATCACATTATAAATTTACTGGCCAATTGCTAGAAGTTTATTATAAGAATGCAAATTTCAATAAACATGATTGAACTTAAAAAAAATATCTGCTTATCTCAGTTTTGACAGCTGTGGTTTGTAATTTCAGTTTATCTCTGATGGACCTGTAAATGAGGATTCCACGGACCTCGTGGATATCTACCACACAACCTTAAAAAGAGAGCGATTATGGCTTGGGGTCTGCGGGGATCCTTGTTTTAACTTCCATGGACCTCATGGGTCCTGCTCATCCCATGTATCTACATCTTACCCTGCTCTAGCAAAATCCGTGAGGTCCGCACTAGTTGAAACGAGGATCCATAGAGTTAGCGAGATCTGTGAGATCCACGGGAGTTATAAAATGAGGATCCCTTGGGACACCACAGCTGCTTTCTTTTTAAGTTCTGTGGGGACTATGTTAACTTTTATACTTGCAGATATATATATTTGTTTTCTTTTTATGGTTGGGATTGGGAGGGGGTAAAACATGGACCTTACAGACCCCACAGAGATCCTCGTTTCAGCTCCTGTGGACCTCATGGATTCTGCTCATATCTGAGGTGAGCAGATTTTTGAGGGCCTGTGGTTAAGATCTGCAAGGTCTGTGGGGTCCACGAGGTCTGCATTTTACCCAGTCCCCTGTAGTGATGCCTGCTTGCCAAACAATGGTGTTGAGGAAAAGGCCAAAAAAGATCTCTTCCAGCTTTCAAGGCTGATTAGGGTTCTAGTTATGTCTGCTGTATTTCTGCATTAGTTTAATGATCTGGTGAGTAATTAGCTTAAAAATAATTAAAGTAAATTACCAGTGGGGCATGTTGTCTGGATAAGATAGATTATAGAGAGGAAAATTGTTACAATGTATTATTTTTTTTTTAAGTAAGGGGTGAAATATACAGAAAATATATATGTCAGCAGTCATCCAAGGCGGTCAGCATTTTTTAAAAAATGCTTTCTGCTGCTACTGAATGAAATACAGATACGGTAATTCAATACTAGTATCTGGATATTGGCCAGTGCTAAATTGCTGGATTCAGCAGTGACCGCTGATGCTATCTGGATACCAACCAAAGATATTCAGTCTGTTATCCAAACAGGTAACCAAATAAAGGATCCATTTTACAATGCCGCATTAGGCCTTTTTATTGCTGGCAGCAGCCGTATGAATTGGAGCTAAAACTGCTGCGGCCGGCGATAAAAAAGCCTAACATGGCTTCATAAAAAAAAAAAGGGGGGGGGGGGGAGCTAGGACAGACTTTTTTTGCTGTCCTAACTTTATTTGGATAGTTTTACAGCTAAAACTCTGGAGTGACGATGTTCCTAAATGGACTTTATTTGAAAGTGTCAAAGTTCCAAAGGTACACTGAAATCATCCACATAAGAGCCTTAAAGGACCTAGTCCGCTAGGGATACAGGACCCAACATGGTCCGCGTTTCGACAAAAAGTCTTCTTCAGGGGTCCCTGGGGGTCCTATAAAGGTGAGTACGTGGGAAACAATTGTGTGGTGAGTCGGAAGTGAGACACTGCTAGCCAGAATGAATATTGCTGCTAACTAGATAATTCCATATGGTTAGCAAACTGATCATTGCCATTGAGTGCCATGGTCACTCTGTAATGATTCAGAACACATGCGTGAATGCTGGTGTGGCAAATGTGGACCAAAAGCAAGAAAAAAGTTTAAGTTTCTATGTGTGGTATCTTTAAAAAGAAAAAAAAAATGTTGATTGAAGCATTGTAAGCATATGATATATTTTTTAAAAAGTTTCCTTTGGTTTTGGCTGTTCACAACAGCCTATTTTTATCATGAAAATAGGAGGCAGAGAAGGCATGCAGCACATTTGGTATTATTATATCTTCTAACCACACGTCTTTAGATGCTTTTGCTATCCATTAGCACTTAGGCTGTATGACTTAAAGACTATTCAGACTACATAAGGATATTATTTGTTCTCTGTTAGATATTTCTGATAGATTATACATATACACAGAGATTTTCTTTTTCTTTCTTCTATATGCAACCTTCTCTGGGAAAACAACTAAAGTCACTAGATTTAGTCATCTTTTCTGAAAGACTGTCACATATATGTGAGGCCCTTGTAGAAGGGTCATGTAGGACTAAATTCTATATATGGTGCCTAAAATCTTGGTAGCGAAAAAGCGTTATTTTAAAGTTAGGCATGGTTTATATACCGTACTTTTCGCTCCATAAGACATACTTTTTTCCACCCCAAAGTGGGTGGAAATCTCTGTGCGTCTTATGAAGTGAAGGTGAAAAATTTTAATCACCCACACAGCTGCAACCCACCCATGCACCAGCTTTTTAAACATCGCCCGCTGCTCCCCCCCCCGTACAAAGGCAAAACACCCCCCCCCGCGGCCACACCACCTTTCAGCTGCATTACCTTTTTAAAACAACCCCCCCCCACCACCGCTGCTGTCGTAGTATCTTTTTCAAGCCTGGTGGTCCAGCATATATCCCTCCCTCGACGGCTTTGTATCATTTCCCGTCAGCCGTCGCATGAGTCAGGCGCGCGGCGGTCAGGCCCAAGCGTTACATGCTCCCGCTTGGGCCCGCGCCGCTTTCTGAATGGCTGGCGGCAGTTCTCATGGGACTCGTGAGAACTGCCGGCAGCTATTCAGAAAGTGGCGCGGGCCCAAGCGGGAGCATGTAACGCTTGGGCTTGACCGCTGCGCTCCTGACTCATGCACTCGCTGCTGGGAAATGATACAGAGACATCGAGGGAGGGAAGAATTAAAAAAGGCTCTGATTTTTTTTTAAAGGTACAAAGGGGGGGGGGAAGGGTATGATTAAAAAAGGTACAAAGGGGGATATGATTTAAAAAGGAACAGAGTTAATGGGCAACTTCCTTGGCTTAGGAATAGGCATGTTCTTTAGTGGCAGAGTTTAAAGCTTCCCTGTCACTGAATTTATTAACTTTTGGCACACTACATTTTCATTTTCATCCCAATGACAATACATTTTGTGGATATGCATGGGATAAATTTGCATTCACTACATATAAATTTTATGCTCCTCCTAAACTCACTTGCTCCACTTCATCACTGACGCTGAAACCGTGGATTGAAGACAAAGTTTTATTTTATTTTTCTTTCCAGCTTATGATTTATCTTTAATCTTATCTATTGTTTTGCCTTTTGTCTTTGTTTTGTTCTATTTCTATCATTTAAATTTCTCCAGAATTCTACTGTTCAACGGCTCCCCCTTCTGCTTCTATTCCTTTCTCTCCTCTCTTCTACCTTCCAAAGTATTTAGATCAATGCTGTCTTGTTAAAATGTTTGTTTTATTTTTATTTTTCCTCTAACTCTACTTTTCACTTCTCTATTACCCTTCAGGTACTTTAGTTAGATTGTGAGCCTTCGGGACAGTAAGGGAATTTTTCAAGTACCTTTCTTATTTCTAATCTTAATGTATATTTTCTGTAAACCGCTTAGAACCTAACGGATGTAGCGGTATATAAGAAATAAATTACATTACATTACATTATACAAATCAATTTCTTGATATGTATACTGTGGGAGTCTTGAATACCTGACTAGTTGGATATGTCCTTAGGGCTACATTGAGAATGTCTGAATTAATGCAATGCAATGATTACAAGAGTCAATATAAAACATATCTAACATAAAATAATAAACCTCACCCATTACCCATCCCAACCATACCTCCCATTACCCATATGCAAACAACTCTTCTACATCTACAGTATATGCATTATAACCTCCTTAACTCCACTGTTAGCAGTCACAACTCACTATTTGGCAATATATTGATTTTCCTTCCAATATAAACAAATACAGATAAATCATACAGAAATCCTTCTTCTTCCAATATGTACAGGCTGGAGTAAAAGCCAAGTTTCAATGACTTTATGAAATGTAAGGGTGCATTATTCCAAATGAAGAGATACTGTAGAAGTAATTAATTCTGCAAGACAAGGGCCTGGCAACTTTCTATAACTATTTATATTAACTTTTGGCACACTACATTTTCATTCTCATCCCAAGGACAGTATCTTTGGTGTACCAGGAGTGATATCATAAACTGACTATTATATCCCATATACACTGTGACAGCAAATATTGAGCTTGTCTTCTGATTTCTGCCATATCAAAAGTGCTTCATAGAGGGTCCTACCTGCCCCTCCTTCATCTTCAGTGGAAATCTTGATGGACTTTCAATGTATGTATGTGTGTGTGTGTGTGTGTGTACATATATATAAATAAACTTATATATACAGTGGTACCTCGGTATACGAGTGCACCGGTTTGCGAGTGTTTTACAAGACGAGCAAAACATTCGCAAAATCGGTGCCTCGGAAACCGAGCGCGCTTCGATTTGTGAGCGCCCCCCCCCTGCGAACCGGCACCCTCCCCCCGCCATCGGGCCCCCAAGCCAACATCGGGCACCCCCCTGCCGCGACCTGAGGTCCCCCCAACCCACTCGAACCCTCTTCTTACTTTGCTGTAGCCTCTGCAGCGGCACCGGCACCAGCATGTCTTGTGCATGGTGCCGGTGCCTGAAGATCTGCTTCCTGTGCTGGGCCTTGAGCATGTGTGCATGCTTGAGAGTTCACGTCGAACGTGAGCTCTCAAGGCCCAGCACAGGAAGCAGATCTTCAGGCACCGGCACCACGCACAGGACATGCTGGTGCCACTGCCGCTGAGGAGGCTACAGCAAAGTAAGAAGAGGGTTCAGGTGGGTTGGGGGGACCTCAGGTCGCGGCGGGGAGGGGTGCCCGATGGCGGCGGGGGGGGGGGTGCGGATCGCGGGGGGGAGGGTGCCATTTCACGGGGAGGGGGGGCCTTCAGGGGGAGCAATGCCGGTTCTCGTTGGGGGGGGGGGGGAGCAGCGCTGCTGGCCTCGGGGAGGGGGGCGAACTTATCAAAGAAAGTTTCCATTATTTCCTATGGGGAAACTCGCTTTGATAAACGAGCATTTTGGATTACGAGCATGCTCCTGGAACGGATTATGCTCATAATCCAAGGTACCACTGTATATATAAATTAGGCGATTTGTAGCTAGGTGTAAATGTGTTTCTCTCATATCCCTGTATTAATAGGGATGTGTAGATATGAAAGCCTGTCCACAAGTAATAAAGGAAGACCTGAAGTTTGTTTTCTCTAGTTCAAATACTTTATTGAATTTTTAAAATAATCATATAGAAAGTTAGAACAGAATCAAAACAACATGAAATAGAACATAGTCAATATAAGGATATCTGTATTCAAATGTTATAAGTAGAAAATTACAATAATCTGCAAATAGGATATTACACAGTGAGCGTATACATTTTCTCATTAAAGAATAAGTGAACATAATAGCAACATGTCCTAATAAGTTTGATGGCAATCAGCTGCAAGCATTTCAATGATTGATTCTGCATAGGACTGATTTGAGAGATCAAATCCAGATCATCAAATATAACAATGTCAAATGTTAATGAGTCAGAGATATTTAAGCTAGTTTTAATATTATTCAAATGAAGTTCATTTTATGATTCCAGAAGTATAAAGGGGTTTCTGTGGAAGAAAGAGGGTAGGAATTGAAACTAATTCTGATCAATGTCAGATCAGTAAGAAACAAGGTAGCACTTATTTTGTGAGAGAATGTGTGCTGGATAATAAATTACAAGAGTATGACTACTTGTATCCTGTAGCTCATCACACAGGCAATGCTGTGGAACAGTGTGGATATCTACTTGCCTCATGCTTATCTAGCTGCATTAGAGAGAGAGAGAGAAAGAGACGTACATCCTGTGCTGTATCGGTCAAGGATATATTTAATCAGAGGTAACCTTTCATCTATATGAGTATATCAGCAAAACCAGTGGTCTCAAACCCTTTGCAAGGCCACATTTTGGATTTGTAGGTATTTAGAGGGCCACAGAAAAAATAGTTAATGTCTTATTAAAGAAATGACAATTTTGCATGAGGTAAAACTCTTTATAGTTTATAAATCTTTCCTTTTGGCTAAGTCTTAATAATAATATTGTCATTTATAGCTAAAGAGACATATGATCAAGAAACTGTTTTATTTTACTTTTGTGATTATGATAAACATACCGAGGGCCTCAAAATAGTACTGGCGGGCCGCATGTGGCCCCCGGGCCGCGAGTTTGAGACCACTGAGCTAGACCTAAACTACTGACATTTCTTGTGCTGTTTACAATTATTTTCAGTTGGATCCTTTTTCCACTTTCTGACGGATTCTCTTAACTCTAATAGCTTCCTTCACCTCACTCATTAGCCATGATGACTGCCGTTTGGGCTTCCTTTCTTCTTTTTTAAAACATGGAATATATCTAGTTTGGGCTTCCAGGATGGTATTTTTGAACAACGTCCACACCTGATGTACATATTTGACCTTTGCAGTTGCACCTCTAAGCAGTGGCGTACCTAGGGTATGTGGCACCCGGGGCGCATCATTTTTTGACACCCCCCCCCCCCATGTAAAAAAAATTTTTTTTTTTTTTGAAGGTCTGCACCCCCCCCCATGTAAAAAAAATTTTTTTTTTTTTTGAAGGTCTGCACCCCCCCCCCCGAAGGCCTGTCCCCCCTTGAAGGATGCCTGCCTGTCACCCCCTCCCCCTTGAAAGCCTGCTTGCCTGCCCGCCCGCCCCACCCTGAAGGCCTGATGCCCCGACCCTCCCCGAAGGACCGTTCGCCCCCCTGGCCTCCCCGCACCACCTATGAACAGCCGCAGCAGGATCGCGAAGTCAGCGTCAGCGATCCCTGCGCTGCTTCCTGCGCCACGGTCCCGCCCCTCCTCTGACGTCAGGGGAGGGGCGGGATCGCGGCGCAGGAAGCAGCGCAGGGATCGCTGACGCTGACTTCGCTATCCTGCTGCGGCTGTTCATAGGTGGTGCGGGGAGGCCAGGGGGGCGAACGGTCCTTCGGGGGTGGCGGGGGACTGAACGGCAAGGCCGGGAACACCCCCTTAGGGCTGGTACCCGGGGCGGCCCGCCCCCCCCGCCCCCCCCTAGGAACGCCACTGCCTCTAAGTATCTTTTTTACTATTTACCTCATGTTATCACAGTGTCCTTTTTTAAAGTTAAGTGCTATTGTACTGGATTTCCTGTGTAAACTTATTCCAGGGGGGTTATATCAAGTTCAAGTTTCAAGTTAAATGGTAATTGTTATATCAAATCTGATCATGCTGTGGTCACTGTTATCAAGCGGCACCAGCACCATTATTTCACTCACCAATTCATGTGCTTCACCTCTTGTCGGTTCCTGAACCAGCTGCTCCATAAAGGAGTCCTTGATTTTCATCAAGGAATTTTATCTCCCTAGCATGCCCCTGATGTTACATTCACCCAGTCAATAGCAGGGTAGTTTAATTCACCCATTATTATTGTTACCCAGATTGTTAGTTTCCCTAATTTTTTATAACATTTCAGCATCTGTCCGTTCATCTTGATCAGCTGGATAGTAATATACTCCTATCAGTATCCTTTTCCTCCTTACACATGGAATTTTTACCCATAGAGATCGAAGGTGTGTTTCTGCTCCTGTAGAATTTTCATTCCATTTGATTTAAGGCCTTCTTTAACATAACACTATGCTGTGCTGCGTGTAAATCTATTGCAGCTACAGTTTTGTTTCATTAATTATGACAATGCTGAGATCTAAAAGCTATACAAAATATTGCTAAACATGCAAACCCTTTTTACCAGCCTAATTGAACACTATAACTCCTGGTGGCCCACATATTTGGACCCAGATTCTATAAACAGCGCCGTAAGTTAGGCAGCTGTAGGCGCCCTACTGCCGCCTAACTTAATTGCCTTAATTAGTTTTAATTGACACGGTAATTGACTGCACTGTTAAAAATAAATTAAAAAGTTGTTTTAATAAAGGAGGCACTGGGAGGCACTTACCCTTGTACATACCAGAATCATGTCTAGCGGCGTCTAACGTCACAGTAGACATGGTTAGGGGTGGAGATGATCTTAGGCACTGCTGTGTGCCAAACTTAGGCACCAGAAATGTAGGCCTTTAAAACCCTGGCCTACATTACTGGCGCCTGATTTTTTGGGTAGCCACGAATCTGTTAATGGCGCCTACATCGACCGGCACCTTAAAAAATGGCACTGGTCGATGTAAAAAACAAAAGAAATTGACCCCGAAATATCCACAAAGAAGACAATCCAGAGAAAACTAAAAAAACTCTGTGGAGTGACGATGTTCCTAAATGGACTTTATTTAAAAGTGTCAAAGTTCCAAAGGTACACTGAAATCATCCACATAAAATAATTCCATCCATATAAGAGCCTTAAAAGACCTAGTCCGCTAGGGATACAGGACCCAACACGGTCTGCGTTTCGACAAAAAGTCTTCTTCAGGGGTCCCTGGGGGTCCTATAAAGGTGAGTACGTGGGAAACAATTGTGTGGTGAGCTGGAAGTGAGACACTGCTTGCATTTGCAATGGAAAGGAAAGGTCGATGTAGGCACCTTTTACAGAATCCAAGCCATTGTGCCTTCAACGCTCACACAGAGGTGATGCATCTTGTCTCTATCTGCCATCCATTCTAAATGTTTGTGAAACTTTGCAGCTGGAAAAGAACTAATGTTCCATTAATTATTAGAAGTATAGCCATTGCAAGGAGTCTCCAAGGCTAAGAAAACAACATCTACAGAAGTCAAGGCCAAGCACACAGAACTGTTCAGGGTAAGGATTTGCTGTGCCCTTTTTGCTGCTGTCAGATTGATTTTCATGTTCTGGTTAAGCAAGCAGTTAGCAGTACTGTGTACTGCTGGTTATTTAACACAGACTATCCAATTAGCAAAAGAAGTCAATGAACAGGTCAGGCAGTTATGGTCCTGGATAGTCCTTATAAAACTGGGCCATTTTGGATTGAACAGATTTGTATTGACCTTTTCCTCATCATAAGTGATCTCTGTAAAGCATGTCTGCGCCCAAGCACAGAAGTAAATAAATCATTGTTTATCCAAATATCAGATGTCACTGTAAAGTGCAGATATGAATACCCTTGTGGATATCATTACTAATTAAAATCTGAACCGTTAGCATGAAATTTCCAGCCATCGCAGGTACATGAACATAATTTACACTACCAAATGGCTAACTAAAGTTTTTCACTCCCTATTGTGAGAAATTTGAAGTTGCTGAATCTTTTTGTTGATGAGATGTTGACTGGCAAGTGCAATTCTAAATTGATTATCAAGAAAGTGCCAACATGTGCTAAGAAAATCATAATGCTGGGTTTGATTCACTCAAATGAAATGCTCTGAAAAGCAAATACAGCAAAAAGCTGAAATATGAACTGCAGCAAATTATTTGGGAGATATTTATCAATCAGCTCTCATTCAAGCACCACACAAAATACTTTTCACAGTTTGAAATTTTTTTTAAGAGTTTGGGCTCCTTTTACTAAGGTGCGCTAGCGTTTTTTAGCACACGCATGAAATTACCGCAGGCTACGCTTCTAGAACTAACATCAGCTCAATGCTGGCGTTAAGGTCTAGAGTGCGCGGCAATGTAGCGTGCGCTATTTTGTGTGTTAAAGTCCTAGCGCACCTTCGTAAAAGGAGTCCTTTATTTGGGGAAATCATCATAGACATTCCTCTGAGATCTTCTTCTCCATCCACTGATGTGTTCACAAACATGTACTTGGGCAGATACCAATAAGCTCTGTTTTTTATTTGCAACACCACCTTTGTATATCTTATTTTACCAAAGGAGAAAGTCACAATAGGAAACAAAGAGCTTATATGCTTGGAACAAGCTGCCTGAATCCCTACGGCAGGCTCCATCTCTGGCAGTGTTCAAGGCCCATTTTAAAGCCCACCTCTTTGAGAGTGCTTTCAACCCCCAACTCCTCTCATCTTGGGTTCTGTATCCCCAACCCTATATGCCATGTCTGTCTGTCCAAGTTAGATTGTAAGCTCTTCCGAGCAGGAGCGTCTATAAATGCTGCATACACCTTTCAGCGCTACATAAGTGATAGGTAGCAGTGGTAGCTTAGTTCTAGATGCAGATATTTGAGTCCCACTAATGTGTTCTTATACTTTCCCAGATCACCTGCTTCACAAAACACCTGCACAACAAAACCCCAACCCAGCATGGCTTCCCATCTGTGCACCAAGAGTCAGTACACATGCAGCCAGGTCAAAAAGTATCCAGTTTCACTTAGGTGGCCAAGATCTAGGTGCTCTGATGCCATGCACTGATTGCCAATTCTATTACAACATCTTGGAGTGCCTAAAGATTGCATTCTAGGCGTTACATGTGTATCTCAGAGGCTTGCCCATACTCTGCCCATGTTTATGCCTTCTCATATATGATTTTTTGGCACATATTTTATAAAATAATGCTTAGCACTTACATTTGTAAATTTATTTATTTATTTGGATTTATATCCCATCCTCCCAGAAGAGCTCAGAACGGGTTACAAGATTACAGACATAAAGCATAACAGAGTTTACATAATAAAGTAGAACAGAGTATAGTAATGACAGTACATTTTTGATCATGACATGATAGGATAATACATAGGAGAGAGCATCATAGTACTCAAAAAGCATGGCAATACTTAATAGGATATGATGGGACAAGACCTCATACAGTATGAGGTGGTGAAATTATGAGTTTGCTATGACATTGCGGTAACTTATAGAGCTTGACAGTACTGTATAGTGCCTGACAGTACAAAATGTGGTAAGGCAGTACATAACTGAGCATGACATTAGGATTCATGGCAGATAATACATACAGGAGCATGGCATGAATATGACAGTGCATGGCAATTAATGCCAATTAATGATACCTCCTCTTCAACTAAAGATCTCCCTCAGTCTACACCCCCCCTTAAACCCCACCTCTCTCTTCTCTCCCCTATTTAACTTCTCCTAAATTTCAGTATAGTCCTCTCTTAGTCTGTACTCTGATAAATTGTCTGTACTCTGAAAAATTGTTTGTACCCTGATAAATACTGCACAATTTTGTATGTCCAAGCACCTAAACCTATTGTACATCTTATTTGCCTAATTACTTCTACTGTGTATGTTTACTTGTAGACCGTTCTGAGCTACTGGGAGAACGGGATATAAATCTAAATAAATAAATAAATAAATAAATAAATAAATAAATACCTATTCTATAAATTGGTGCATATAAATGGTGCCTAAACACATGCAGACTGTGAAAAATTGCAGGCAGACCTTAGGGAATTGGCAGACTGGACATGCAAATGGCAGATGAAATTTTATTTAGACAAATGCAAAGTGATGCACATAGTTACCAGATGCTAGGGTCCATCTTAGGGGTCAGGGCCCAAGAAAAAGATCTAGGTATTATTATTGACAATATGCTGAAACATTCTGCCCAATGTGTAGCAGTGTCCAAACAAGCTAGGAATTATTAGAAAAAGCATAGTAATTAAGACTGAGAATATTTTAATGCTTCTGTATCACTCCATGGTGTGACCTCACATTAAGTATTGTGTTCATTTTTGGTCACCGTATCTCAAAAAAGATATAGTGGAATTAGAAAAGGTTCAAAGAAGAGCGACCATGATGATAAAGAGGATGGAATTCCTCTCTTATGAGGAAAGACTATAAAGGTTAGAGCTCTTCAGCTTGTGAAAGAGACAACTGAGGGGAGATATGATTGAAGTCTACAAAAATCCTGAGTGGTATAGAATGGGTGCAATGGAACTGATTTTTTACTCTGTCAAAAATTACAAAGACTAGGGGACACTCGATGAAGTTACAGGGAAATACTTTTAAAACCAATAGGAGGAAATATTTTTTTCACTCAGAGAATAGTTATGGTCTGGAATCCATTACCAGAGGATTTGATAACAGTGGTTAACATAGCTGGGTTTGATAAAAGGTTTGGACAGGTTCCTGGAGGAAAAATTTATCATCTGCTATTGAGATAGATATGGGGGAAACCAATGCTTAACCTGGGTCCATAGCATGGAATATTGCTAATATTTGGGGTGGGGTTTTTTATTTTATTTTATTTTTTTTTAATAATTGGGATCTAGTTAGGTACTTTGGACTTGGGTTGGCAACAGTTGAAAAGGGGATGGAACTTTGGACTTTGGTCTGTCCCAGTATAACAATTATTATGTTCTTATGGATTGGCCACTGTGAAAACAGGATACTGGGCTAGATGGACCATTGGTATGACTCAGTCTGGCTATTCTTATGTTCTTTTGTTTATCTATTAAAGTTGGTGAATAAAGTGTGGGTAATAAAGCACATATACTAAATGAAGGCAACTGAAGCATGTTTGGAGATCAGTAAAGGCTCCTCACCTGAACCTAAAACACTGCCGTCAGGCTAATCTTCAACCTAAAAAAATTTGATCACATAACTCCAAGCTGCATTGGCTGACGATTGAAGGTCGAGTGCTCTTCAAAGCACTATATGGTCTACTGCCTAACTATCTCAGCAATCAATTCATATTCATCGGACCTGGTCGATCCACACATCATCAATCATTCTTCACCTTCCCTTCAATCAAAGGCTGCACTCAAAAAAGATTCATCAGCAGACTACTGTCTTACAAAGCTGCCGCCAAAGACCCAGAACTTAGCCAACTGGTCAAAACATCTATCTCCTACATTCACTTTAGGAAGCTCCTAAAAACACATCTTTTACAAAATTCAGCAGACCTTCTTATATACTCTCGGAATGTTAACCTAGATTGTTACTTAAGACATAGCTCACTGATACTGATCTGCTATATCTCCTTTGTAAGGCTCATCTGCCTACCTCTGAACCTTACTGTTTACCACTGTTGCAAAGTTATATGGTAGCCCCTTGTCATTAATCTTTCTACCTCTTTGTAAATACACACTGTCACCCACCTTTGTAACTCCTCTGCTATCTCCTTCCTGGTCAGTTTTTCCTCTTTTGTAAACCACATACTGTCGAACCGCAAGGCTTATGCAATATATAAATAAAAATGTATTTTATGTTATGTTACATGCCCCTTGAGCCGCCATGAGCTCCAGTCAGACATCCAGGTGGGCCTACGTTGCATTTATAATTGCTCTAGCTGTGCACTGATAAAAAGAGAGCCCTAGATTTCCATCAGTAATTATTTATTTTTAATTTATCCTCGCAAATCTCTCCTTGAAATGGACTTTAGAATTAGTTTCTTTCTATTTATAATATTTCTTGTAAAATATGTTTCACCAATGTTAATCTTTTGTTGTATATCTATACTTGATATGTATAATTGAAATTACTAAATAAAAAAACAGATTGCACTATATAAGATAATATCTTATATCTGTGATCCAAATAATTAAGTATTAAGCACTGTTTTTGTGATCTATCTTAGCGGTAGAGGAGTGATTTCAAATATGTAAACAACAGTACTTTTTAGATTCTGGAACTGCATATTAACAAGGTAGACTTTGCCTACTCCACCTACTCTCACCAGCTGCCATTGTATATTATCCCCTCATAAAAAATGAAAGTGTTTCTTTGCATCAGAAATGATACATATCTTTTTAATTATACTTTTTGCTTGCTGTTTCCTATGGAGTTGGGCTGCAGAAGTGTTTTCCTTTCTTCTTGTTAACTCAGATTTAAATGAGACAATGTGGTGATTAATTTATGAGCAAGAGGTTTGGCCTTTTTATTCCAACTGCATGCTGACAGTACTTTTGAAATGTGTTTTATTTTGCTTCCTTTGTCCAATTCCAGGTGTTAGTGACATCATGAGTCCAACTCTACATATGAAGAAAGGGATAAGAGAGTCGTGATTATTATAATGAAGCTGACATCTAAGTGGGGGTTAGGCAAAAAATGATCCAAGAGTAGAATTCATTTGATATTTGCAACATACATGGGGTCTCTGAGCTTGTTTTTAAAATATAGGATGCAATTCTTTTTTTTTTTTTTTTTTTGTCAGTGAACGAATAGCTTTTGCCTTTAAATATTTGTAAGCCTAGAATGTAGCCTAATCAAGCTCTGTTGTACAAATGATGCTGTATAGAAGAATATATAAAAATATATAAAAATAGTTTTAATGCTTATGGACCCCTTTTATCAAGCTGCTCTAGAGGTATTTAGTTTCAAGTTTATTAAAAGTTTGTTGTACACGCAATATCAAATACTTCAATGCGTCTGACAATAAAATATTGGGAGACAAAATAAAACAATTTGTACAAGTAAACATACAATGTATGTACACAAGTAATTAGTGATACATAAGGGAAGAGGGCTGAACTACAATCTTTAAGGAAAGTAAAAATACATTTAAGGAAAAAACAACATCAGGAGGGTAATAAAGAATGTTTTACATATATGGCTAATCCAAAAAAGAGGATGGGGAGGTTGTGACCTATGCATAAGGTCTGGTTAAAATTAGGTGTTTGAGCCTGGGATTAATGATAGATAAATTATCCTATCTATGATTCAAATGCGTCTTTGTACAGGTAGCATTTTAATGTGCTTTAAAATTTTTCTAATGAGGTTTCTCCACGTAAATAGATTGGTAAATTGTTCCAAAGCTGGGGTGCTATGACTGAAAAAAAATCGTAGCTCTTCTGGTACCTATTATTATTATTTTTTTTAGTTCAAAGATTTTATTGATTTTAATATATAGCAAGAACAGGAATTGTTAACAGGGCATGAAAACAATATGCCGTACAAAGCAAGAAATCTTAGAGGGTTAGTCAGCAAATGTTGTTCCGTTGATCTTAGAGTCCTGGCTGTAGAAATATTGGTGTGTTGGTTTGTTAGATTTTGAAGGTTATCGGTGCAATTTTATAGATTATTCTGTTTGAAATTGGTAACCAGTGTGCTTTTCGTAGAAGAGGTGTGACATGATCATTTTTTTTTAGCATGTCAGCATGGTAATTACTCTGATGCTCTATGAGCGTTGGAGCACTTGCCTCGCTAGCCTGTGCTAAAATCCTCTAGTGCAACTTCATAAAAGGGGGGGAGGGGGCATATTTGGCACTCTAAGAGCCTTTTCTATCAAACTGCGCAAGCTGCGCTGAATGGCCCGTGCTTCTCCCAACGCTCATCGAGTTCCTATGAGTGTCGGGAGCAGTTCGGGCCATTCAGCGTGGCTCTCTGCGCTAAAAACTGCTATTACAGTTTTATAGAAGAGGCTTTGAATGTCAGTATTTGATTCTTTTGGTAATTCGCTATGAAAATGCACATATTCTATAAACTGCACCTTAACTTAGGCACTGGTAGATGCTCTACACAGCTTAAATGAGGTTTTAAACTGATTTTCAAGGTGCCTACCAGAGCCTAAAAAAGCAGCGCAGGAATTGCACCTCTATAGGCACTTTATGTTCTTATGTGGCAAACCATAACTGGTTATCTGTGTAATCTTGCAAACACAACTGGTTATGTCCCAGCATATAACCATTTGTGCTGGTTTGCTAAATGTCTGTCTTCTACACTATTTTTTAAAATGGATATTTATGCTGCATATACTCGATACCACTCCCACTGTACCTAGGATGCACTGGGAATTAGGCCTAAGACTCCGGTTGACCCAATCAGAGCCTTAGGTCCCTCCCCGGTGCATCTCAGAATACACCAGGAAGGGGAGGCCCACCATTTTGGAGTGGCAGGCCTCACGGCTAGGGTTAGGGGTAGAATTAGGGGTGCGGCATGGGGGACCTGTAGCCTTGGGGGGGGGGTGTTCAGGGGTGTTTAGGCTTTGTGGAGTATTGGAGATTCAGGGTGGTAGTGGCAGGAGGGAGTGGGCATCCCTTCTGCCAGTCTTCAATGGGGAGGGGGGGAAGGGTTCAGGAGCATGAGGCAGTGGGCATCCCTCCTACCCGGCATACTGAAGGGGGGCAGGGGTTCAGCAGCAGGAGGGAGTGGGCATCCCTCTTGCCAGGGGACTTCGTGGTGTGGAGGTTTCCTGCCACCGATGCTCAGCTGATCGCAGCAGGGAGTTTTCCTTGTGGCGATCAGCGGCTGCGTCTATTTGAAATGTAGGCCAGAATTTTGTTGGCCTACATTTCAGACATCTATCGCACCCTAGGGAGTCGCCTAGGGCTGCTTAAGCTCACCCAAGGCCACTTCTAAGCAAAACCATGCCCATGCCCAGCCTTGGCGAGCTTAAGTGCTCCGACACATCTCCCTTAACCACAACATAGGCGCCTGCCTCAGGGTTGTTTTTTTTTTTTTTTAAAGAAAACATGCTTCCTGATTGGCAGGTTAGAGAACAGTAGGACATCTACTGCTGCCTACAATTAGGACGCTGTTTATAGAATTTGGCGTGCAGCACTTTATAGACTACGCCAACAAAGTTGTGTGCAGAACTTTTAATTAGTGCCAATTAGCATCAGTTATGAGATGTTAATTACCAATTATTAGCACAATTAGGCCATAACAACTGTGTGTGCAAATCAGCTGTATGCACCAATTTGCATGAACAATGTAAGATGTAAGAATTTGGAGATGAATGCATAAGTGCACAATTAAGCATCGTTTATGCATGTAAATGCAGTACATTCTATAAGATACCACACAGCTGTTGCAAGAGAGGTAGTAGATCATGGAAGGGGCATGGACATATCTCCAATGTACACAAGCAGATTATGGAATAATATGTTACAGGCATTTCATGACACACGTAGACATGCTCATTTACACTTGCCATTAATCTGGTGGAAATGGTCACACCTACATTTAGATGTGCCAATTTGGGTTTATACTACCGTGTTTCCCTGAAAATAACTCTACCCCAAAAATAAGCCCTAGTCCCTGGATTCTCTGGCAGCAGTGCTTTCCCCTCCCCCTCTCCTTGCCTCTGCCCCCATCGTACAGCCTAACCCCCGCTGACTCTCCCATCTTTCCATCTCTCCCTCCCGTTCAAACCCCGCTGACCCTCCAACTGCGAGACCTACTAACTCCCTCCACAGAGCAGCATCGGCAGCACTCTAAACAGGCTGCTTCATGGCCTTCTCCTGCCGGGGCATTCCTTCTGCCACATCACTGATGATGTCATGAGCAACACGGCACACGGAAGGCCCCGATGAGAGAAGGCCACTATGCAGCATGTTTAGAGTGCTGCCGATGCTGCTCTGTGGAGGGAGGTATGCAGGTCTCGTAGTTGGTGGGGTTCGGATGTGAGGGAGAGATGGAAGGATGGGATGGTCAGCGGTGGTTTGCCTGTGTGGCGGGGGGAGGGGGTGGTCTGCTCCAAGGTTCAGTTGCAGCTGCATGGAAGGGAGGCAAGGGCAAGGGTTCTGCTGTACGAGGGATGGGAGGGAGGGATAGAAGGATGCTGTGCACAGTGCAAGGGTTCTGCTGCACAGGGAGATGGGAGGGAGGGGGGAATAGAGAGATGCTGTAGAGGGAAGGCACTAGGAGATGGGTAAGAGGGGAGGAAAGATATTGTACATGTGGGGGAGAGAAAGGAAAGAGGAAGAATTGGGGTGGAGGAGAGGTGATCATTGTACATGAAAAAAATAAGACCTACCCCGAAAATAAGACCTAGTGCGTTTTTTGGGCCCAAAATTAATTTAAGACACTGTCTTATTTTCGGGAAAACACAGTAGTATTCTATAACAAACTGGATGCCAGTATAAAGTAAATACTCCCTGGGCAGCACTGGAGCGCTTAAATGGGGTGCTCTATTAGAGAATTGCATCCTGCATTTCCCCAGGTTAAATTTCTATGATTTCCTAATGTGCTTGATGGTATTGATTGTTTTTAAATCTTATACCATGACTTTGGCAAAAATAACCTCACTAATTTGTATCATGGTTTCTCCAATGCATATAGAAATCAGAAAAAAAATTAAAGCATAGAACATAGTGTATGGCCAATGCAATCTACCCATCCTTGCCATTTATTATCACTTCCTTTCCCTTAGAACATAAGAATTGCCACTGCTGGGTCAGACCAGTGGTCCATTGTGCCCAGCAGTCCGCTCCCGTGGCGGCCCCTTGGTCAAAGACCAGTGCCCTAACTAAGACCTGTGTACGTTCTGGTTCAGCAGGAACTTGTCTAACTTTGTCTTGAATCCCTGGAGGGTGTTTCCCCCTATAAGAGCATTCCAGTGTTCCACCATTCTATGGGTGAAGAACTTCCTTACATTTGTACAGAAGCTATCCCCTTTTAACTTTAGAGAGTGCCCTCTCGTTCTCCCTACCTTGGAGATCCTATGCATTTGTCCCAAGCTTTCTTGAGTTCAGATACTGTTTTCATCTCTACCACCTCCATCGGGTAGCCATTCCCTGAATTCATCACTCTTTCCATGAGGAAGTATTTCCTCAGATTGCTTCCAAGTCTCTCCCCTTTCACATTTGTCCTATGCCCCCTTATTCCAGAGCTAAGTTTCAATTGAAAAAGACTCACTTCCTGTGTATTTATGCCATGTAGGTATGGTTTATGGTTTATTTAAAAATTAATATACTGCTTTTCCTGTGGACATGAGGGCAATTTGCAATAAAAAGAACATTTCACATAAAAGAAATAAAATGCATATTAAATTACAAGGGGCCGCTGAAAAGTTCTCAGCCCAATGAAGACGAGGGTGATGTGGAGCCATAAAACTTACAAGTTATTCCACACATTAACGCTTTTCATTTCATTTCTTATCATTGAAGCAAAAAGTGTCAAGAAAAGTATGGAATAACTTACAAGTTTCATGGCTCCACATTATTTTCTCTTCTTGGTTGGGCTGAGAACTTTTCAGCGGCCCCCTTGTAGGAAAGAAGCATTCATATTTTACAGGAGGGTAATGAAAATAGACAGGCAGATACTTTTATATTTTCTGAGTCCGTAAATCCATCTACTGAAGTCTCCTCTGTCAGGATGACTCCACTTTGGCAGTTTCTGTTTCTTCCTTTTCCTTAGATCATTGTAAAGCTTACAGAGGTATGTCAGAATTCTGCTTGCATCCCCTATTGTGAAAATTATGTTTTTCATGGTTTGTGATTTCAGATTTTGCATGGCATTGCCAGAACACTCAGTTTATTTTGAATCCTCATTGATTCTAGCAACACTGTAAATCCACTTAGATGATTTTTTTCATTTTTCTATTTAGCATCTGTCCCTGTGTACTTTCTTATGCTACACTGACATATTTATACAAGCAGCATTTACAAGTATTAGTAGAAGTGATTGCCCATTCTTCCTCTAAGTGTTACTGCAGGAGTAATTCTGCCCTTAGCAAACACACTCCACCAAGCTTTTTATCACCTTGGAGCATTGCTCTTAAAATGCTGTCTAAGCATTTGCCTGGAGGCTCATTTATTCTCTGCCCTTTGACACATTTGGTGCAGAGAAATTCACAGGTGCGGCACAATGCAATTTTCTGATTGCATCAACATTACAGTGCTCCAGCTTGATACACGGGGTCACTAATCTGCATTGCAGTACTTGGAGTTAGGCTGTACAGAACAGGCCCAAAGCACGCAGGCTAATTTTTAACTCTTTGAATGCTTTAATAGATTGTAATTCTTAACCTTATTTCAGAGATATTTCAGAAAGCAGTGGGTGTCATCTGTCATGTGACTCTTTAAATCTGCTAGTTTGGCAAGGAATTACAGTATTTGGGGGTGGGGTGGAGAAGAAAAGCAGAAGGTTGTGTTTCTTGTGCTATTGCTTCCATCTTCCTCTCTTGGTTCTCAGCAGAAGAGCAAGCAGCAGATTGCAAGGAAGTGGAGGCAAGCAGTAGAAGCACAAGTACCGTATTTTTTGCTTTATAAGACACACTTTTTTCACCCCAAAAAAATTGTTGGAAATAAGGGTGCATCTTATGGAGGGAATACCCACCCCCCAACCTTAATTCCTTCGGCGGTCCAGCGCTGTAGGGCAGGAGCTTTCAGCCTCCTGCCCTTTCATCCAGCTTACTCTCTCTATGTAGACACCGCTGTCTACAAGCTTACCCTCAACGCTGCTCCACACCAGCATGGAGGAAGAGTTTCTGAAGCACGTCTCTTCAGCTCCCTTTTTTGGCACTGGTGGGGGAAGGCAGCAGAATACATTGCCACAGCAGACAAAAAAAAATTTTCAGCTCTGGCCAAAAGAGAGTATGAAGAGAGGCTAGCCAGGGAAGCACGAAATTTCAAACCGTTCTTTAGATATGTTAAAGGGAAGCAGCCTGCTAGGGAGGAGGTGGGACCGCTGGACGACGGAGACAGGAAGGGAGTGGTGAAGGAGGAGAAAGAGGTCGTGGAAAGACTTAACATGTTCTTTTCATCTGTATTTACAAACGAAGACACAACCAACATACCGGAACCTGAGCAATTCTTCAATGGAAATCAAGCACAAAAATTAACATCCATGGAAGTGAGCCTTGAAGATGTACGCAGGCAGATAGAAAAACTAAAAACTGACAAATCCCCGAGTTCAGACGGAATTCATCCAAGGGTTCTGAAAGAACTAAAGAAGGAGATAGCGGAACTACTGCAGCAAATTTGCAACCTATCCCTGAAAACAGGCGTGATCCCGGAGGATTGGAAGATAGCTGGCGTTACGCCCATCTTTAAAAAGGGATCAAGAGGTGACCCGGGAAACTACAGACCGGTGAGTCTGACCTTGGTTCCGAGGAAAATGGCTGAAGCACTGATAAAAGAAAACATCGATGAACATTTTGAAAGAAACGAACTTCTGATAACCAGCCAATATGGTTTCTGCAGGGGGAGATCGTGCCTAACTAACCAATTGCACTTCTTCAAAGGAATTAACAAACGGATGGACAGAGGAGACCCCATAGACATCATATACCTAGATTTCCAAAAAGCCTTTGACAAGGCGCCTCATGAACGTCTACTCCGGAAACTGAAGAACCATAGGGTGGATGGAGAAATAAATAGATGGATCAGAAACTGGTTAGCGGGTAGGAAACAGAAGGTAGGGGTGAAGGGTCATTACTCGGACTAGAGGAGGGTCACGAGTGGTGTTCCACAGGGCTCGGTACTCGTGCCGCTGCTATTTAATATATTCATAAATGATCTAGAAACAGGGACGAAGTGTGAGATAATAAAATTTGCGGACAACACCAAACTATATAGTGGAGCTCGAACTAATGACTGCGATGAATTGCAAAAGGACTTGAACAAACTAGGGGAATGGGCGACGAGATGGCAGATGAAGTTCAACGTTGAGAAATGTAAAGTATTGCATGTGGGAAGCAGAAACCCGAGGTACAACTATATGATGGGAGGGATGTTATAGAATGAGAGTACCCAAGAAAGGGACTTGGGGGTAATGACATGACAATGAAGCCAACGGCACAGTACGCAGCGGCCGCTAAGAGAGCGAATAGAATGCTAGGTATAATCAAGAAGGGTATTACAAGCAGGATGAAAGAAGTTATCCTGCCATTGTATCGGGCGATGGTGCGTCTGCATCTGGAGCATTGCGTCCAATATTGGTCGCTGTACCTTAAGAAGGATATGGCGTTACTCAAGAGGGTTCAGAGGACAGTGACACGTCTGATAAAAGGGATGGAAAACCTTTCATACGCTGAGAGACTGCAGAAACTGGGTCTCTTTTCCCTGGAGAAGAGGAGACTTAGAGGGCTTGCGGCTCATTCAGAGAGAAGATGGGCGAACCAGCAGCAGGAAGAAGAGCAAGGAAGGCAGTAGGAGGGGAGAAGAAAGCCAGAGAGGGAGCAGCGAGTCAGGGGTAGCGAGAGGTAGCTCCGCCCACCCCCAGCTCCAGCTCAGCCTGAACTTCCCCCTTAAAGGAGGAGAGCCAACGGCGCGCAGCAAAGGCGAGCGGCAAAGGCGCTTGCCTTAGCGAGAGCGCCTTTGCGAAGAGCCTTTGAGAAGAGACAAGCCGATACCTCCAAAGACACCAGGGAAAAGTGGCAAGGTAAGGAATTTAATGTGAACAGGGAGAGCACACACACCCAAGCTAGAGCAAGACACAGAAACAGCAGGCCCGGAAGAAAAAGAAGGGGCAGGTCAAGAGGGGTCACAAACACACACAAACGAAGAAGCGACAGGTATAGAAGATACCAGCAAAAGACACATAAGACAAGAAAACACAAGCACACACTAGCAAGAAGAAACAGCAAAGCAAACACCTAACAAACATCAGAATGACCCACACAGTCAACTAACAAGCGGATAGGAGCAAACACCTAGCAAGTAGGCGAGTCCACCAAACAGCAGACAACTACACATATCAGCTAACCAGGCGTACAAAAGCAAATCAACTAGTAGGTGGACCAGGGCCAACACCCAGCAAATGAGAAGCTGAAAAATGGCAGGAAAAACTAGAAGCAACAAGACTGCATTGAAGACCAGTGTCCCAGTTACAGAAGAGAGCCAAAGGACGACCACAGCTTCCATGCAGTCAGAAGATTACCCACGACAGATGACAGAGGTCTCTGTGCAGACCGAAATTATCCCACAGCAGATGACTTCAGTCTCAGTACAGACAGAGGTGGTCGACCAACAACAGATTGACGGAGCCATCATGCAAGAATTGATGAGCCTAAGGGAGGAGGTGAAGCGTCTCAGAAGCATCAGGGAAGATGAGGCATACATCAATGACATCATCCAGGAGCTGTCCCAAGTCTCTGAACATGTGCAAGGAAACATGACCACCTTTGAGACACCCAGACCGACCAGATCTGCAACGTTGGAAGAAACAGCTGGAGTACAAGAAGAGGCTGGAGACGTCGACTCCTGGCAACTGGTCAACTCTACAAGCAAATACAAAAGACCTACCCCTACTTCAAGCAAACAGAGAAGCTTCGCATCAACCCCACAGATCACCCTAAAGAACAGGTTCCAGCTTCTACAGATAGAACTAGTCAGCGACTTTCAGGACAACTTTCAAAAGGATTTCCAGAAGATAACTCAGGCTCCAGGGACAACGGACCTGCTCCCTCAGAAGAAGCACAGAGTGGTAGTCATTGGGGACTCCCTGCTGCGGGGCACAGAGGGACCAATATGCAGACCGGATCTACTATCAAGAAAGGTTTGTTGTCTGCCAGGAGCCAGAATCAGGGATGTGACCACAAGCCTAGGGAGGCTAATCAAGCCCCAAGACTACTATTCTATGCTTCTCATCCATGTTGGGACGAACGACGCCACCAGGAACACCCCGGAGAAGATACCTGAAGACTTTAGAGCCCTGGGTGAGAAGCTGAAGCAAATGGGAGCACAGGTGGTCTTCTCCTCCATCCTACCAGTGAGAGGTAAGGGTAGAACCAGGGAAGATCGCCTCCAAAAGACAAACGAATGGCTACATGGATGGTGCAGGGAGATGAAGTTCGGCTTCCTGGACCACGGAGAGGCACTACAGGGACTACAGGAATTGGATGGGCTCCACCTAACCAGAAGAGGGAAGAATGTCTTTGGTAGACGACTGGCTCACCTGTTCCAAAGGGTTTTAAACTAGGTGAGTTGGGGGAGGGAACCCTTTCTCATTCCAGTAAGGTAAGTAACCATCCTAGTATGGTAAGTAAATATTCCATTACTGAGTCTGAGGTAAGTACTTACACCGCAGTCAGTACCACAGGGGACAGACCAACTCGAAAGGGACAAACTAACTCAAACAGGGAAGTAAAGGGCATACTGAGTCAAGCGGGAAAATCTCCACGCAGACCAGGCATACACGACGTATGGAAGGCTATGTACATCAACGCCCGCAGTTTAGGCAATAAAATATTGGAATTAGAGACGGAAATGAGGAGTGCTGACCTAGATGTGGTGGCAATATCTGAAACTTGGTTTACGGGTTCCCATGGATGGGATATGGCTATACCAGGTTATAACTTACTCCGCCGAAACACAGAAGGCAAAAACGGAGGAGGGGTAGCACTATATATCAAGGAAGAAATCAAAGTTACCAGAATCACAGGTGTCAGGTATACAGGGGAGTCCCTCTAGGTGAACCTTGCCAGGGGAAGTGGCAAAAGCCTGTATCTGGGCATTGTATACAGGCCTCCTAAACAACAGGATGACATAGACAAAGAATTAATTGAAGGCATTGAGACCTTCACTCTGCGTGGAGACACTGTACTGTTAGGGGATTTCAACATGCCAGATATAAATTGGAACAAAGTTTCAGCCACGACCAGCAGCAGCAGAAGGCTACTAACATCTATATGGGGGCACGATTCAAACAGATGGTTCTGAAGCCCACCAGGGATCAGGCGATTCTCGACCTGATACTCACCAATGGAGATAGCATCACAGAGGTTTTGGTAGGTGAGGCGTTGGCCTCCAGCGATCACAAAATGGTGTGGTTTCACCTCAGGAAGGGATCCATGAGGTCAAATACGTCAGCGAAGGTCCTTAACTTTAAGGGAACTGACTTCGAGAGTATGGGAAATATTGTTTATGAGGCGCTGCAAACCCAAGACACAACAGATGATGTGGAGGTCATGTGGTCAACTCTGAAATCTACCCTATAGGAAGCAACCAACCTCTTCATAAGGACAGTGAGTAAATGGCGGAGAAATAACAAACCCCAATGGTTCTTTGCAGAGATCTCAGAACTCATAAAACAGAAGAAAAGAGCATTTGTATCCTACCAATGATCACAATGACCAGAAGACAAAGAAGCTTATCTAGAAAAATCTAGAACTGTCAAAACAGTGGTCAGATACACCAAACTCAGGATGGAAGAGGATTTAGCTAGGAATATTTAAAAAGGGGATAAATCCTTCTTCAGATATGTTAGTGATAGAAAGAGGAATACAGACGGGATAGTGCGCCTAAGGAAACCTGATGGCAACTTTGCAGAATCGGACTCCGATAAAGCCGAACTATTGAACAAATACTTCTGCTCAGTATTTACCTGTGAAGCACCAGAATCCGGCCCACAGCTGCAAACAAGAGAGAGAGCTCAGAAGACCCATCCAGGAATTTTGAATTTTCCACCAGCAGCATCTACTAAGAATTGTCAAGGCTCAAAGTGTATAAAGCCATGGGACCAGATAATTTGCACCCCAGAGTGCTTAAGGAATTGAGAAATGTCCTGGCAGAGCCATTAGCTGTGCTCTTCAATCCTTCTCTGAGAACGGGAAAAGTTCCATTAGACTGGGAAACAGCTAACATCATTCCGCTCCACAAAAAGGGATGCAGGTTAGAGACTGCAAATTACAGACTGGTAAGTCTCACGTCAATAGTGTGCAAGCTTATGGAAACATTGATTAAACACAAATTAGACATGGTTCTGGACGACGAGAAACTGAGGTATCCACACCAGCATGGATTTATAAAGGGGAGATCCTGCCAATCCAACTTGATCAGCTTCTTTGACGGGGTAACAAAAGAACTATATAAAGGAGAGTCCCTACCGCACTGTTCCCTCTAAGCTGAGCAGGTGTCCTCCAGCTGCATTGCTACCACTAGGGGGTGGAATATTTTCAGTCGCTAAGGACAGGTATGTTCCCTGGAGTCCTGCAGAACTTGCCTGTCCCTCACAATTGAAAAATGTGACAGTAAAACAGCACCCTCTATTGGTGAGACTGTGGGTGGAGGACTCCTGCTCAGCTTAGAGGGAACACTCCCTAGATGTGTTGTATCTGGACTTCAGCAAGGCTTTTGATAGCGTCCCATACCGTAGACTTTTGAACAAGATGAGTTCGTTGGGACTAGGAGAAATATTAACTGCATGGGTTAAGGACTGGCTCAGTGGCAGATATCAGAGGGTGGTGGTAAATGGTATTCCCTCTAAAAAGTCGGAAGTGCACAGTGGAGTACCGCAGGGCTCGGTCCTGGGTCCAATCCTATTTAATATATTCATACAAGATCTGCCTCAGGGACTTCGGGGTAAAATTGCATTGCCGATGATGCTAAATTATGCAACATAGTGGGCGGAGATACCATGTCCAACGCTATGACACAGGACATACTTCTTCTAGAGCATTGGTCTACTACTTGGCAGCTGAATTTTAATGAATTTTTACTTCGGCAGCACTTCCAGCGTGTCACCAGCGTTTTAGATTTCCTCAGCACGTCACTTATTGGACCCCTGATGAAGATTATACGAAACACGGACCGTGTTGGGTCCCTTGCCTGGTAAAAGGTTTTTAATCTAATGTTTTATTTGTTATAAATAAAGTCTGCCTGCATCGTGTACAAAGTCTGCAGTTTTTGGTTTTGTTTGCTCTGGATTGTTCTTCACTGCAGACAGTTGGACCATTGTTTCTTTACTTTGGTTGGGCTAGCTGAATTTTAATGCCAAGAAGTGTAAGGCTATGCACCTTGGTAGCAGAAACCCATGCAGAACTTACACTCTGAATGGTGAGACCTTAACCAGAACTGTGGCAGAACGGGACCTGGGAATAATCATTAGTGAAGATATGAAGGCAGCCAATCAAGTAGAGAAAGCCTCATCCAAGGCTAGACAGATGCTGGGTTGCATCCAGAGAAGCTTTGTCAGCCGGAAGCCCGAGGTGGTAATGCCGCTGTACAGGTCCATGGTGAGACCACATCTGGAATACTGTGTACAAGTTTGGAGGCCACACTACCAGAAAGATGTGCTAAGATTGGAATTGGTTCAACGATTGGCCACCAAGATGGTCTCAGGGCTTAAGGATGTCCCTTATGAAGAACGACTAGGTAAGTTGCACCTTTACTCTCTCGAGGAACGCAGAGAGAAGGGTGACATGATAGAGACGTTCAAATACGTTACTGTCCGTATTGAGGTGGAAGAAGATATCTTCTTCCTTACAGGCCCTACGGCGACAAGAGGGCATCCGCTAAAAATCAGGGGCGGGAAATTCCATAGTGACACTAGGAAATACTTCTTCACCGAAAGGTTGACCGTTGGAATGATCTTCCACTTCAGGTAGTTGAGGCCAGGAACGTGACTGACTTTAAGATCAAATGGAATCAACACGTGGGCTCACTTCAAAGAAGAGCTTAGAGGGGAGGGTTATTTGAGTGGGCAGACTTGTTGGGCCGTGGGCCCTTTTCTGCCATCATATTCTATGTTTCTATGATAGAGACTTACAAGATCATGAAGAGCATAGAGAGAGTAGAGAGGGATAGATTCTTCAAACTTTCAAAAAATAAAAGAACAAGAGGGCATTCGGAAAAGTTGAAAGGGGACAGATTCAAAACAAATGCTAAGAAGTTCTTCTTTACCTAACGTGTGGTGGATTCCTGGAATGCGCTTCTAGAGGACGTAATAGGGCAGAGTACAGTACTGGGGTTTAAGAAAGGATTGGACAATTTCCTGCTGAAAAAGGAGATAGAAGGGTATAGATAGAGGATTACTGCACAGGTCCTGGACCTGTTGGGCCGCTGTGTGAGCGGGCTGCTGAGCACGATGGACCTCAGGTCTGACCCAGCGGAGGCATTGCTTATGTTCTTAAGGACCTCTGACGATGCAGAGGTTAAATACTGCCACTGCTGATGAACATTTTTTCTTCACAGTGGCTGCTTAAAACGCGAGGACTCCCACCGACTGCATCACGACTGGGAAAGAGCTGGAGAAGCAGCAACATCTCTCTTCAGCTCCCTCCCCTCAGTGCCCTTTCTCTGGCTGACTCCCTCCTGCCCTTTCCTCCAGCTGACTGTAGAAGGCAAGTGTGAGTTTTTTGCTTCCTGCCTTGGCCCGCACTGCGGGAGTCAGCAGGAGGGAATCAGCCGGAGGAAGGGCCCTGCCACTCGGGGGTCAGCTGGCGGAAGGGCCCTGTGCTCAGGAGTCAGCTGGAGGAAAGGGCAGGAGGCTGAAGCTCCTGCCCTATAGTGCTGGACTGCCGGAGGAATTGAGGTAAAGGGCCGGGCCTGCCTGTCTCGGTATAGGGGCCCTGTTGGAGGGGGCCCTGCTTGGGGGTGGGGGCCCTGACTGCCTATCACCAGGCCACTAGGCCTGCCTGCCACCAGGCCACTAGGCCTCCTGTCACTAGGCCTGCCTGCCTGACCTGTGCCCTGTCCCTACCCTGTGCCCTGTCCCAGCCTTCCCTGTCCTGGCCTACCATTAGACCACCAGAGGAGGGACAGGGTACAGAGTCTGGCAGAGAGGAGGGGAGAGGGTGCAGAGCCTGGCAAAGAGTGTGGGGTTGGGTGCAGAGCCTGGCAGGGAGAATTTGGTTCAGAATGTTTTTTTCTGGTTTTTCTTCTCTAAATCTAGGGTGCATCTTATGATCAGGTGCATCTTATGGAGTGAAAAATACGGTACTTCCCAGTTCTCCTCTTACCCATTCACACATTGTTCTGTGTCACAATTTATTCCTTTTTTCATCTTCCACGGACTCATCTTTTTTTTTTTTTTTCCAATGCAGTCATTTCAAATGCAGCAACACAACTTATCTTCCCAAAGTATTGGAATGACCTGAGCAGAGGGCATCTCATAATATCATTGACTCTCCATCTGAAATGTTCCTTATTACTTTTTTCTCCCTTCATTCTTCATGCAGAACTTTGTTCTTCTAGTGAGTTACTCTTATTTGTGCTACTCTCTTTCATTGTCAACTCTTGAATCTGCTTTTTCAACCTTGCCTCACTGTTTGCATGGAACAGATTTTTGGGGTTTGACACATGCTCCCTCTCTGGCCATATTCACATCTAGTTAAAAAAAAAATCATCTTATTTACAGCTGCTTTTGCATCTTGACCACTTCTCAATAATACATTCTCTTAGAATCTCTTGTTTTCCATGTGTTTGTATTGGCTAAATAAGCTGTATAGAGGAGAAACTGTCTTACTCATATGTATCTGTATAGCACTATATATGCCTGTTTTACTACTTGGGATCTAGCTAGGTACTTGGGACCTGGGTTGGCCACTGTTGGAAACAGGATACTGGGCTTGATAGCCCTTCGGTCTGTCCCATTATGACAATTCTTATGTTTTTAGTGCTCTAGAAATGAAAAGCAGTAGTAGTATTCCCTAAAAGGGGTGAGAAAATAGTAGGGCAAGGGGAAAAAACAAACAAAGAAACTGATCACCAATATGTGCTGAATTCCAAATACTATTTCTGATTTAACACATGTGTTTTTGCTACCAGGACTTGATGCAAATGCAGTAAGTCCAGCAGCAAAACAGTTTGTGTAGTTTTTTTCTATGAAATGTTTGGAAAAACTGTGTCTATACCTCTCTGAACACTTTGCAAAGCTGTTTTAACATATAATTTAGCAATGCATTCATAGGTGAGATGCTTTTCATAAAACCTATGCCTAAAAATAGATATTTGCAAAATGTGAATGCCTTTGTAGGGGATAAACAGCTAAATTTTGGTGCCAAAAAGGTAAACAAGGGGTCTTTTTACTAAAGTGCATTAGATTTTGCACTCAATGAGCAAGAAATTAATGCATGCGAAGTTCAAAACTAATGCAGTATCTATAAGGAGGCATGCCTACCATATAACTTGCAGTTACTGTGTTAAAATGCCCATTAGCACATGATACTCTGTTTGCAGTTAGCGTAGAAGCACTTAAGAATGAATGCTATAAATGGTGCTCAAAATTAGATGTAAAAAAAAAAAAATCTGCACTAAACACTATTCTGTAAAGCAGTGGTTCCCAACCCTGTCCTGGAGGACCACCAGCCAGTTAGGTTTTTGGGATAGCACTAATGAATATGCATGGAGCAGATTTGCATGCCTGTCTCCTCCATTATATGCAAATCTCTCTCAAGCATATTCATTAGGGCTATCCCAAAAACCTAACTGGCTGGTGGTCCTCCAGGACAGGGTTGGGAACCGCTGCTGTAAAGGATGTACACCCTTCATAGAATTGTGCTTAAGAGCAGATCTTGCACGTAACTTTGGATGCCAGGCTTATGCCTGCTGAAAGCTGGTGTAAATGTTGGTACCCAAGTTAGACACACTTGTCCACTATTCTATAACTATGAGCTCATTTTCAAAAAAGATAGACATCTAAAAGACAGCACTTGGACAACTTACTGGTCATAACTTCCAAGAGGGCATTCTCAAAACAGACTTTCTAGACATCTTTCTGGCTGTTTTGTCTCCAGTGTGTCCAAATCTTAGGAGGGCTTATTAGAGGCATGTTTTGGGTGGGATTTGGACTTGGATGCTTGGAAGGCATAATAGAACCTTTAACAAAACATCCTGGGCTTATTTTTAGATGTTGAGAGCTAGACCTGTTTTAAAAGAGTCTAAATGCTAAAAAGGTACCCAAACTGACCAGATGACTACTCCCCCCCTTTACTCCCCCAATGGTCACAACCCCATCCCACCACCCAAAGATGTAGAACCCCTCCCCCTCCACTAGCATTTTCCAGCCTGGTTGACAGATTCATATGGCTCACATACGAAGGGGTAATGAAAAGTTCTCAGTCCAGCCGGCTTCCTAAATCTGATGTTATTTTGCCACTGTAGCTCAAAAGAGTGTTAGTTTAGTTTTGGAAAGTGCCAATTTGCAAACTCTAACAAAATGAAATAAAATAATAATAATAATTTTATTTTTTATATACTGCCAAAGCCAAAGTAGTTCGAGGCGGTTTACAATAAGAGCTGGACAGTCAGCGAAGACATAACAATGAAGTCTTTGAATACAATGAATTATTATAATAACAGTGATGTCTTAGAATACATACATATTTGTGGGGAGGAAGAGAAACAGAGTGAAAGTCACATTGTAGGGACGTCAAGTACAAGTAAGTAGAATGCAGGGGAAAGTCTTTAAGAGTTCTTGATTACAAATCGGTTAAACAGGTTGGTTTTGACTAGTTTTCTGAAGTTAAGGTAGGATGAAGAGTGTGTGATAAGATTACCTAGCCAGCCGTTCTGTTGGTTTGCTTGAATTGCAAGAGTTCTGTCAAGGAATCTTTTGTATCGGTAGTTTTTTATTATTGGATGGCTGAATATTTGTATTCTGCGTTTTGGCCTGGTGGAATAGTCCAATTTAAAGTGGGTGACCAGGAATAGAGGGGCCAAACCCAGAATGGATTTAAAACAAAGGCAGGGAAATTTGAACAGCACTCTTGCTTCTAGGTGTAGCCAGTGGAGTTTTTGGTAGTAAGGGGTTATGTGGTCCCATTTTTTTATATTGAAGATCAGTCACACTGCTGAATTTTGTATGATTCGGAGTCTTTGAATGGTTTTCTTGAAAGACCCCAGATTAATGATATTACAATAGTCGAGCAGGCTTAAGATTGAGGCTTGCCCCAGTAGTCGGAATGAAGCAGTGTTGAAGAACTTTCTGATGGTTCTTAATTTCCATAGTGTTGAGAAACCTTTTTTGATCAGTAGCTCTGTGTGAGAATCAAGAGTGAGGTGACGGTCCAGCGTCACTCCCAGGATTTTTATGGTGTCGACAAAAGGGAAGTTCTTTCCGTTCAGGGAAATTGAAGTGTCTTTGATTTTGTCGTTCGGGCTGGCCAGGAAGAATTTGGCTTTTTCGGAGTTGAGTTTCAGTTTGAACTCAGTCATCCATGATTCAATTTGCTTTAAAGTTAGTTCTAGATGTTTCTTCATCTCAGGAGTCAGGCTTGTTAGGGGAAGGATTATGGTGATGTCTTCGGCGTAGATGTAGAACTTGATTTTTAGTTTTTGTAGTAGATTCGCCATTGGGGAAAGGTAAATGTTGAATAGAGTGGGAGATAGGGGGGAACTCTGTGGGACTCCACATGGGTTTGCCCAGTTGGAGGATTGATTATCATCGCTATAGACTGTCGCACACCCGGTACAAGCTGGTCAGAATGGCTACCGGGACGTGCTCAAGACTCCAAAATCCAGACGTGCCTTTCTCAGGTGAAAAGCCCTGCTGGTGATTCAATGTCAGCTAATATATAAAGAAAACCAGTTAGCTGAATGTTCAATGAAAAATAGAGCTGCTTTATTTGACAGTAGCGTGGAAACCAACACTGTAGCTACTGTTCTCAAAGTCCACATTCAAAGAATAGCAAGTTCAAAACAAAACCAAAATACAGCTCAAAGAAAATGGCTAATAAGACAGCCAAGGTCTGAGCAGCCCTTTTCTTCAGGGTATAGCCCTAATAGTCTTAACTGGTTTTTAGTCCCAGATAAGGAAAACCATAATTGGTAATTGTAAGTCAATTTGCTTCTTACAGCCCACTGTGTTAGCCTGGAATTGGACAGGCTTTCCCCTGCCAGTTCAGGTAAGCTGGCGGGGGTGGGGAGTTGCTGAATCCACCTTGAAAAAACTTGCCAGAAAATGGCCCCACAATCCCAACCCAGGATCTTTTGTGGATTCAATCCCCACAACTCCCACTAACCTCAATCAGTGGCACAATCTTCTTTTCACATGAGGAAAAACAAAATCCCCACATTCAAAAACACAGTTCACACTCTTTCCCTAATTTAAGAGAGTTCTTCAGGAGTGGAGCCTCTAACAATGCTTCTCACTCACCAGCAGTTAGCACAAGTCCCAAACAAAATGCAGTGCCAAAAGAAAAAACCCAGGAGAAACTTAGGTTTGGTCCATAGCGGTTTCCTCCGGCTCCCAGGGCATGTCCATAGGCTCCTCGGCTTGCACACCATTCAGTAACCTTGGTAGAGAGGGCTCATCCAGATCTCTCATTTCAATCTCGTTCTCAGTTTGGAACCTGGAAGCACCTGGCCATAACTCTCCTTCCAGAGCTGGATCCAGACTGACTTTACTCAGCCTGCTCTGCTCTATTTGGCCAGCCTTCAGAGAGCCACGCCCTACTCTGAATGGGGGTTCGGCAGCCTGGTTCTGAGCTTTCAGCTGTCTTTCTATTAGCCTAAGCAGATGGGGGCTGGGTTGGATAGGAGCTTGTCTCCTATGGGAAGTTTTAACAGGAGCAACTCTAGGTTTAGAGAACCTTATGTTCTCCTCTGGTTTCCCCTCCTCCCAGACCTCTTGTTCTAGGGCACCCTTGTCACTGACAGAGCTCTGGGAACTGTTTGTAGGAGGGCTGCTGTACTGGTCTGCTCTCCTAACAGTCAGGGGTTTTTGTCCCTTCTCTGGCACAAACCTAACTCTGGTGCCGGGTTTGTGACAAGACTCAGTACAATCGTTTAGTCAAGAATCTTTGGAACCATTTTAATACATTGCCTGAGAGTCCAATTGTCTCTAAGCAGTCAAGTAGGATGGCATGATCGACTAAATTGAAAGCATTACTCAGGTCCAGCTGGAGGATTAGTGCTCTGGAACCTTGGCTGAATAGATTCAGGAGGGAATCCAGTAAAGAAGCAAAAACTGTTTCCGTGCTGAACCCGGAGCAAAAACCCGATTGGTTGTCATGAAGTATGTTGAATTTATCTAGGTGTGTTACTAAGTCCTGATTTACCAAGCCTTCCATCAGCTTTATAAAAAAGGGGATGTTTGCAATGGGTCTGTAATTTGATGTCAATTGGATAGATTCCTTGGGGTTTTTTTAAAATCGGTGTGATTAGAATCTGACCTAACTCCTCGGGGAATGTACCAGACAATAGTAGAGAGGAGAGCCAATCATTGTAGCTTGGCTTTGAAGATGACTGGAGCAGCTTTCATGACGTTTGGTGGGCAACTGTCCAATCTGCAGAACGAATCAGCATATTTCGAATAGAATTTGCAGAATTGATTCCAAGTGGGGGTGGAAAAATTGTTCCAGTACATATCTACCCTGGGTTCATCAATGTGTTGGGCAACTGGGTAGTTCAAATGGTTGGATGTGGAGATCGATAGGTTGGATCTTAGGTTGTTGATTTTGTAGTTAAAAAATTCAGCTAGCGCATCGGCTGATGGTGGGGGGGTCTGTAGTGGGGTGGGAAAAGGCCTGTATATCATAGAGATTGTTGACAAGTTTGAATAGGGTCTTTTCACGTAAAAAATTGTGCGTTTTGTAGTTATGAGTTTTTTGTATTCTTTTAGCTTTAGTCTCCAATTTGTTCTACTTGTATTATCTCTTGATTTCAGCCATTGTCTTTCCAGTTTTCTTAGTTCACGTTTTGTTGTTCCTAACTCAGCATCGAACCAGCCGTCCAGATTTTTGTTTCTCATTTTTCTTAGTTTGATGGGGGCCAACTTGTTTAGAATTTGTTTCGGTCCAAGAGTCTACAGAGAGGGAGTCTGAGTCTGAGTAGATGTCGTAGTGTGTCCAGAATTCCACTGGGTTTACTAAGCCTCTGGTGGCTGTCATTTTTCTAATCATTTTAGCTACATTGGGTTTGGATGGGGAGTGTTTGGATTGCCAGTTGAGTTGGAAATTGCATAGACGGTGGTCCGACCATAGGGTATCGGTCCAGGTGGTTTGGTGCCAGAATATTTTGGGGTGGACAAGGTTTTTGGATGAAAAGGTGACTAGATCTAGTTGATGTCCTTTTTGATGGTTTTTTTCTGGGAGAGGCACAAGGAAGTCTTTAGCGAATCGATAAAGGATAGTAATTCTTTGCCGTCACACTGCTCTACCTGCTCTAGGTGGATGTTCAGGTCACCAGTTAGTAAGTTGTAGGGATCAGTGGTAGAGTTTGTAAGGAGGAATTCAAAGAAGGTATTCTTGGCAATGGACCATTTCTTGGGGGGAATGTAGAATAGTGTGATGATTAGGTTCTCTTCTAGTTGGTCTGACCAGAGTTTACAAGAGAGAATTTTGATGTCTACTGAGGATTTGGAGGCTAGGATGGAGGATTCAAATGAGTCTTTTACAATGATGGCTAGTCCTCCTCCTCTTCCCTTCTTTCTGAGCAGTGAAATGATTTTGAACCCAGGTGGGAGGCACTCGCGTATGATGATGTCATTATCAGAGATTAGCCATGTTTCGGTTAAGAGGACAAAGTAAGGGGTGGTCTCCTCAAGCCAGTCTTTGACTAGCTGTGCCTTGTTCCTAATGGATGTAATATTTAGGTAAAAACTTTGGACCTTTTGAAGGAGATTTCCCTCAGTCTCCGCTGGTGTTTATGGAGAGGCCTGAATGGTTTGCATGTGGGGGTATGACCGGGATTTGAAAAGGACCCCATTCGGAACAGCCGTGAATGAATCGGTGAGTAGGTTTCTGGGGTTCCGGGTTGGTGTAACAGGGTCTTGTGAGGATCGGGATAGGAGCGGAGTATAGGGCATCGGCTGACCAGTTTTTGTAGCAGGACCAGTAGAACATGAGAAACAATATTAAATGCTGATTTACAGAAGTCATTTTGATGGCTAAGCATGCAAAATTAGTTAATCATGCAAGTACTTATCAGATTTTCAGTCAGCTGGATAGACATGCAGAATAGAGAAACATGCAAATACTTATCAATTTTTGACAATGGGTCCGTGGGGAGAACATCCAAGATTGGGAGGCAAATCTTCAAAGTTAGGAGACAGATCTGCAGAGTTCTGCAGTTCTGCAGAGAGGTGCAAACTACTGTAGTGGATGTTTGGACTGCATCAGGTCCGGTCGGCTTCCCGGCAGTCGCTTCATAAAGGTGCTCACTAAGGCACACGCGCCTTTGTCGTGTGTCTTCGTCGGCCCACCAAACGGCCGTGTGCCATTGGCACTTCCTCCTTTTATCACAAAAGTTTTCCCCTGCTGTATCGGGGGAGGGGCGGAGCTCTTTTGAGCTACAGTGGCAAAATAAGGTCACATATAGGAAGTTGGTTGGGCTGAGAAATTTTCAACACTCCCTCCTATATCTCCACAGCAGAACAGAGGGGCTCTCTAAGGGTTACTCTAGAGACACGTCACATTAAAAGTACCAGGCAGATGTCACTATAACTTGCTTTTATTGTATGGTAAGCCCTCCAAAACCTACTGTATCTAAATAAAGATAACACCTACAGGCATAAGGGTTATTCTTGTAGTGTACAGGTGGTTACAGTAAGTTTTGGGTGGATTTTGGAAGGCTCACCATACAATATAAGCAAGTTATAGTGACATCTGTACTTGGGACTATTAATATGATGTTCTCTGCAGTAATCCTTAGAGTGCCCTTCTGCTGTGCTCAGATGTCTGTGAACAGTTTGCTAAGAATGCTAGCTGCTTGAATGTCCGAAAAGACATTTTTCATGTGGATGTTTTTATATTTGAGAATGGCGAAAACAGATTAATTTAGAGACCAAAAAGTTTACTTAGGTCATTCTCAGAATAAAAAATATAGATGTCTTGCTGTTTTGAGAATGGACATTTTCTTTACTGGATTTCTGTATTTCCCAAAACGTCAGACTTAGACATCCTATTGAAAATACCTCTCTTTATATACAACTTTTTGGAATGCCCCTGCCATGCCCATGTTCCTCTCATGGCCACAGCATCTTTTGGGTTACATGCTACAGGAGTTAGGCACACTGCTTTATAGAATAGAACATAGCCAGATGCATGTGAAAATATTAATGTGCCAATTAACATCGATAATTGTTGTCAATGATCCCGTTAAGCAGTGAATTTGCACATGCAACTCAAGTGCACAGATCTGGAGACCATATATAGAATTTAGGGGTTAACATCTTCCACTTAAGAGGCAGTAAGTGGGTCTGTGTTTGTGAGTTAGTGTGCGATCTGAACAGTGTGTTCAATGCCAAATACTGTCCACACTCATTATCTATCTAAGCCCTGTCCAGTTCTACCCCTTCCAAAAAATGGTCTTAATGCATGGCCTACCATGTTGTAACTGTATATGTACTGCGTTGGTTGTTAATGCAGTATATTTTAGTTAGCATCTAACTGCACATCAGTAACCTAACACATTTTAGTAAGAGGGCCCCAAAGCCACATTTGTGCACATTTGTTCTTTGTAGAATATCACCATTGAAGAAAAGAGAACAAATAGGGAAAGGGTAGAGTACAAAGGGGAAAGGGGAAGGAGAGAGAGCCTTTCTTCTCACAGCTATTTTAAGTTCAACTACCTGTGATCTCTTGATCTTCACCGGTATGAAGCAGCAGCAAAATCCAGATATGGATTTTATTATTCACTTTTTCAAACTCAGGCTACATTTTAGATACAGAAGGTATTTTCTGCACCAGAGATCTTACAGTCTAAGGGCTAGATTCACTAAAATGTGCTAAAACATGTTAATGAACTTTTAGAGTGTATTAATGCAAGTTAATGCACAATCCATAATCCATTATTGTCACAGGATCAATTCACTAACCCCCTAAGATCATAAACTTGCATGCTCAAATTCCCGACTAGCACACAAATTTGAGCATGCAAGTTATAGATTAAGGTCAGTTGTGCACCTAGACTTCAGTGACCTTTGGATAATTTAACCCTTAGGCCCATATTCTGTAAACAGTGCTGGTTTAATTGGTTTAATAGGTTTACTAATTGGCTGCACCATTTAAATCCAATTAAAATGGAATTTAAAAAGCAAGAGGTGTCTAAGGGCACTTCCAATAAGGCCGCTGTTAGACCACCTACAGAGGCGCCTAATGATGTCTAACGCCACTGTAGGTGTAGTTGTTGCCAGAAGTGGCAACGCCACTTCTGGCAACAACTAGTCACAAGTCACAAGCCACTAGTCACAAGGCCCCTCCGTAGGCACAATTCTCATGAAAGTTAAGCACTGGAAATGTAGGCCTTTAAAATCTAGGCCTACATTTCTGACACCTACCTTTCATGTAGCTGCGATTCTGTAAACGGTGCCATTGCATGATTGACACGTGATCAGAGGCTGGTTTTTAGGTGACTGTTGATAACGACACCGTATACAAAATACGGCACTAAGCGCATAACTAGCAATATCTTACAGACCTTAGGATTGAACCAGATCTTAGGATTGTACATCAGACCTTAGGATTGTGCCAGAGGCAATGGAGGCTGAACTGACTTGCCCAAGGTTACGAGAAGAGTAAGTTGGGGAAGTAGAATTTGAACTCTGACTTTGCTTGCTGCTCTCACCATTAAGCTCCTGCTCCATACCTGACCTGATCTTCTGATGCCTGATTGGCTCTGGCTGTCTGAACACTCACTGGTCCCCCCAATAGTGGGATACTCCTACTTCTGAGAGATGCCTTCCATACTCCTCTAGATGCTGGTCAAACTCCCACCAGACTGACAATGGCACAGGAACCAACTCTGTGGGTCACAGTGGGAGTTGAACAACACCAATATTGAACAAGCCCCTTCATCATGCCCAGAGAGAAATAATTTGCACCATGTTAAGCATCCCCCAATCATTAGGAAATACTAGTACCTCTGCATTATAGTGGTGGATTTCAACCCAGTCCTCGGGCACACCCAGCAGCCAGGTTTTTAGGATGTCCATAATGCATAGGCATGAAATAGATTTGCATACCAAGGAGATAGTGCATGCATTTCCATTGTGAATATTATGTAAACCTGATTAGCTGGTTGTACGCTGAGGATTGGATTGAAAATCACTGCCTTAAAGGCTTCCTACTCTGAAAGTGCATGAGGAAGAATATTGGTTCTGCATAAAAAAGCACCCTGGTGCACTAAACATTCAGTGATCCAAAATAAAAGCAAAAAATAGATGAAGTGTTGCAAATAAATAGCAAGTGAGACTCTCCAGTATTATGTCTTGATAGCAGGGCTGTCACAATGGCTGCGCAAGCAGAGCAACCACCTGGGGTGCTACTTAGAAGGGTGCATCACACTGACATTTTGATTAAATCTGTAAGTCTCTGAGGATGCACGCACAAAATAAACCTTTGCTCTTGGAGATGTTTTGTCCAGTGGCTGCTCTGTCAATGGGATATACAGTAGATCTGAAAATGAAACAGGCTGTTAAAACCTGTATATATCTTTGAAACTTTTATTCATAAAAAAAAATATTTGTTAAAGGTAATAGAGGAAAAAGGAACCTAAGGTCGTACCTCTTTGACAGTGGTCAGTCCAAGTTACAAGAACCCAGAAGATCCCCAAAAGTAGATTGATTCCTCATAGTTCATTTCTAGGATATATGATTCTTCAAAAGATTCTGTTCAGACTTTTCCTCCAGGAACTTTTCCTAGCTCGTTTGAACTCCATTGTGAAGTCACCTTTATTACTTTCTCCAGCAGCAGATTTCACAGTTTAATTATCTTGGTTATTCCCAGATTAATTAATTGAGGTTGGGAGGGGATAAAGGTCGTTAATACCAGTGTTTCTCAACTGAAGCATCTGAAGCTAGGCTGTATAGAAAGAGGAATAACCAGCAGAAGAAGGGTGGTGGTGATGCCCCTATATAGGTCATTGGTGAGGTTGCACTTGGAGTACTGTGTTCAGTTTTGGAGGTCGTATCTGGTGAAGGATATAAAAAGACTTGAAGTGGTCTAGAGGAAAACGGCGAAAATGGTAAGGGGTTTGAACAAAAAAAAGTATGAGAAGAGACTGGAAGACCTAAATATGTATACTTTGGAGGAGAGGAGGGACAGGGGAATTATGATACAGACATTTAAATACTTGAAAGGTATTAATATAGAACCAAATCTTTACCAGAGGGCATAATTTGAGGTTGCAGGGAGGAAGACTCTGGAGTAATGTTAGGAAATTATTTTTATGGAGAGGGTGGTAGATGCCTCAAATGCCCTCCTGAGGGAAGTGGTGGAGAGGAAAACTGTGATGGAATTAAAAAAAGTGTGGGATAAACAGAGGATCTCTAATTAGAAAATGAAGGATGTAAAATAACTAAGGCTGGTACTGGACAGACTTGCACGGTTTGTATCCCATATGTGGTGATTTGGTATAGGATGGGCTGGGGAGGTCATCAATGGGAACTCCACTAACTTGGAACTTGAGTATGTTACTGGCCAGACTTTAGTGAAGATATCCGGCAAACAGGATAGTTGGATAGACTAAAGTGAGTTTGGATGGCAACTTCAGCATTTGGAACCTAGGACAATACCAGATGGACTTTACGACCCAGAAATATCAAAGAAGAGAAGTTAATTTAATCATGTATTTTTAATGGGCATAAAAAATGGGCAGACTGGATGGACTGTTCAGGTCTTTATCTGTCATTTACTATGTTACTATGTTTAATGGATTGTTTTTTGATCAATGCTGTTTTATGTTTTATTTTTATGACTGCTCATTTTTAAACCACTGTGAACAAGCAGAAATATAGGTATTAGTCTTATATAAATTGTAAATTAATATCTTTATTACATGCTGCATGAAAGAAAAAATTTCTAAGATTTGATTTCAAGCTTTTGGTCATTAATTTTATACAATGCCCTCTTATCTGTATGCTTGAAAGATTGAACAACTGTTTTCAACTTAAATGCTCTGCTCTGTGCATGATTTTTATAAACTTCTCTCATTTCCCCCAATCTTCTTATATTTTATAAGGTTCTCTCATTTCCCCCAATCTTCTTATATTTTTTGTCTCCTTACTTTGAACCTTTTACAGTTTGGTGATATTCTTTTAGAGCTCGGCCAATCAGAATGGTACACTGTATAAGTTGTGATTTCACCAGGGACTTACCGATTTGCACAGTGGTTAAAGCTATAGCAGCACCCTGAAGTTGTGGGTTCAAACCCATGCTGCTCCTTGTAACCCTGGGCAAGTCACTTAATCTTCTATTGCCCCAGGTACATTAGATAGATTGTGAGCCCACCAGGACAGCTAGGGAAAAATGCTTGAGTACCTGAAGGTAAACTGCTTAGACAACATCCATTAGTATATAAATAACTTAAAAAAGGTCCAAAAGTATGGATCTCAGTTTATATTTGAGACACCACCTGGCCACTGATGTTGCTATCCTCCCTTCAACCCCTAATGACCACCAGTGCTGTAGTCACACCCCCACTCCCCAATGAATACCAGAGATGCTATCCTTCCAATGCCAAGATAATCCATGCCATTGTCCTCCTTAAACCCCCCTCATCTGGCATCACACTTACCCATTTGGTGTTGAAGAAAGCTGTTACCACCTATGCTGTATGCTGATTCAGTCTGGGACCTTTAGCATCTACACATACTCAAGACATGCTGGCTTCAAGGCAGGAGCTGTAAGGCCTTCAGCATGCACAGACGCTCAAGGTCCTGCACCGGATCAGAATACAGCATTGGCAGTAGCAGCTTTCTTCACCATTGAATGGGCAAGCATGATGTCAGCTAGGGTGAGGGTGCATGGAGGGCAACATCGCAGGTCATTTTGGGGGTGGGAGCATAGCATCACTAGTGTTCATCAGAGAGGGGGGGAGGGCGTGTGCCTACAGTGCGGGTAGTAATTGGGGATTGAAGAAGGGACAGCAGCACCGGTGTTTGGGTGGTAAAATCATTGTAGCCCGACTGAAATGGAATAATGAAAATAATGTGATATGTCTCCAGAGATTCAACAGGTTTGTGCCAGAAAGTTCATGTGATATTTTTTAGAACATTGCAGCTACGGATTTGGCAACAAGCAATATTCGAAAATCTCTCCTCAACAGTGAGATGTTGGCTAAATATATCTCAAAGAAGATATATCTCAAAGAAGATATATCTCAAAGAAGATTGTTGCCACACAAAAATAAAATTCATGATTCTGCTACTCAGGTCACAGACATTGGCCTATTCATCCCTCTATGAGGTAACAATAGAAGCAAATCAGGGCCTTAGGCCCTTCTAACTGCATCCCAAGATGCATTGGGAGGGGGAAGGCCTATCATTCTGAGCATGCAGACCTATATGCAGGAGGTGATACAGTATTCCACGTTAGGAGTCACTGCCCAGGAAAAGGATCTAGATGTCATTGTTCAGGATACGTTGAATCCCTCAGCTCAATGTGTGGTGACAGTGGCTAAGAAAGCAATTATAATGTTAGGAATTATCAGCAAAGGAATGGAAAGCAAAGATGAAAATGTTATAATGCTCCTGTATCACTTTATGGTATGGCTGCACCTTGAATACTGTGCACCATTCTGGTTGCTGTATCTCAAAAAAAAAGATACAGCGGAATTAGAAAAGGTACAGATAAATGATAAAAGGGATGGGAAGGCTTACCTATGAGGAAAGGCAAATGCGGCTAGGGCTCTTCAGCTTGGAGAAGAGACAGCTCAGGGGTGATATCCCTATCTCTATCCACCCAAGTAATCTCTACCTCCTTCTACTACCTCCGCCAACTGAGAAGGATCAAACCCTACATCTCCACACCTGACCTAGCCCAACTCCTCTACACATATGTCCTGTCCAGAATGGATTACTGCAACTCCCTATTTAATGGAATAACCAAAAAAGATCTCAAGCGCCTCCAATGGGTCCAAAATGCAGCTATCCGCCTCCTACACAGCCTCAACTACCATGATCCCATCTCCCCAGCACTCTGCGCTGAACATTGGCTCCCAATTAACCAACGCTGTGCATTCAAGGCCCTGGCAATAGCACACAAAATAATTTATGCCACCACCCCCTCCTACATAAAATCCAAGCTACCCATCTACATCCCCACCCACACCCTCCGCTCAGAAACGGAGATACGCCTATGCATTCCCCCCGGAAGGTCCCTCCTCTCAGAAACTGCCCGCAAACGCTCCTACAGCCACTTCATTCCCCAACTCTGGAACCAGCTCCCCCCTCAACTCAGACTACAGAACTCACTAATGACATTCCGGAAAATGGTAAAGACCCTCCTCTTCAATTAAAGGTCACCCTCAGTCTACACCCAACCCCCTTAAACCCCACCTCTACCCTTCTTTCTCCATTCAAATCTTCTGTCTAAATTTCTGTATAGTCCACTCAGCCTATACTCAAATAACTTGTATCTAAACTAAACTACTTATATTTAAACTACTGTTCTTAATTTGCTGTATAGTCCCTATATCTAAACTGCTGCATAGTCTTGTATGTCCAAGTATTTAAATCTACTGTATAATCTTGTATGTCCAATTCACTCCATTGTGAATGTTTACTTGTAAACCGTTCTGAGCTACTGGGAGGACGGGATAAAAATCTAAATAAATAAATAAATATCATAGAGGTCTACAAAATACTGAGTGGAGTGGAAAGGGTGAATCGCTTGTTTATTCTATCCAAAAATACTAGGACTAGGGGGCATGTGATGAAGCTACGAAGTCATAGATTTAAAACAAACTGGAGAAAATATTTCTTCATACAACCTGTAATTAAAATCTGGAATTCATTGCTGGAGAATGTGGTGAGGTCAGTTAGCTTAGCGAGGTTTAAAAAAGGTTTGGATAATTTCTTAAAAGGGAAGTCCATAGGCCATTATTGAGATGGCTTGGGGAAATTCACTGCTTATTTCTAGGATATGTAACATAAAATCTGTTACTTGGGACCTAGGTTGGCCACTGTTGGAAACACAACACTGGGCTTGATAGACCTTTGATCTGTCTCAATATGGTAATTCTTATGAGATCTGGGAAGTGGTTGCAGAGTTTTACCAAGAGCAAAGAGGGGAGCAAGGATTCAACAATTAAGCAAAAAGAAAGCCAGGGAGCCAAACCAGGAAACACAAATAGTTTATACAACAGCATATCCCTTCTCACCCATCCCCAACACTGCTAATGGTCTGCCACCTCTTTTTACTGCTGCTATGCTACTTCTTTAAAATACACAAAAATCCCCTGATATAAACCCAGAAAGGTGGATAGCACTGCAAAGTGAACTGCTGATACCTCAAAAGGAAAAATAATTTTATAACAATATATTTGAGCAAGGAAGGGTGATGGAGGGAGAGAAAGGGGGCAGGGTGGTATGGAAGGGTGGTGGACGGAGAGAAAGGGGCTGATGGAATTGGTGTGCAGGAGAAGGGGAGAGATATAAGGATAACTGGATGGAATTGGGTTGAAGAGAAAGAACGGGGGCAGATGCTAATGGAATTGGGGTGCAAAGAAAGGGGAGAGAGACATAAGGCGGAAGGATCCTGGATGGAATTGGGTTGGAGGGAGAGAAAGGGGACAGATGCTGATGGAAGTGGGAGGAAGGGAGAGGAGAGAGTGAAGTGCCCTACAAATGGTGGTGTGGAGAGGGAAGGAGAGGAGAGACTATTGGAGGAGGGAAGGGAAGATGCCAGACCATTGGAGGAGGGAAGGGAAGATGATGGATGCCAAACCAATTGGGGGGGGGGGGCAGACAATTTCTGGAAGAGTTACAGAAGGACAGAAGATGAAACGAAGAGAGTGACAAGAAGTTGAGGAGAGCAGAAACCAGAGAAGACAAAGGTAGAAAAAAAAATTTCTATTTATTTATTTTTTTGCTTTAGGGGACATGCATCGCTGCTTCTGTGGTGTTGCATTGTATGCAGAGTCCAGCTTCTTGGTGGTTTTATTTAACCTTTGTCTACATATTTCTATTTTATCCCCCTTTTGCAAAAGTGTAGAGCATTTTTTTGCGCTGTCCGTGGCTATAAACCATACTACAGTTTTGTAAAAGGGGAAGAAGTTAGTTTGTGATTACATATTCTATACTAGGCGAAGGTGTTTTCTGTGTTCTTTTTGTATGAAAGACATGTTTTTTGTTAGCGTTGACTAGCCTTGTTTGATGAAATGCATCAGGCATGATTCTTGGGAGCACCTTGAATTAACCTGATTTGAATCTCCTTATTTTCTGCCAATCTTCTTTTGTTTCATGTTGGATTCTTTGGTGGACTGCTTGCCTTGTTGTTTCGTTGCAAGTTAACATACATGGAGTGGAACGTACTAGAGGAGTTATAATTGGTTGATGTAGAATAAGGCAGTTGAGAGGCGTTGTAAACTTGGTTATTAATATAGACTTATATTTCGGATAGTATTACTGCTTTACAAATATTTGAACACTTTTATATATGCATGGAAAGGGTTCAGAGTTAAAGTCCTGGGTAAGTAGGTGGGAAGAGAAGGAAGGGGGATTTGTTCAGAGATGTTTGGGGGTTGCATAGAAGAAAAACTGTGCACTGGTATGCTAATCTTTGTTTGTTTTGAATTTTTTTTTTTAAAAAGAAATACAAGTGGAAATAAAGAAGTAAAGAAGAAAACAGATAAATGAGAGCGGGGCATGGGCAGGGTGGGGCGGGGCATGGCCATGGGGGCCCAGTGTACTTGGTGCCTAGGGGCCCTTGAAGAATTAATCCTGCCCTGGTCCTTCGAGGTTTTACAGTCTAAAGCCCCTATTTAATAAGTAGTGATAAAATAACAGGTCATACAAAAATTTACCATAGGATTCACTGGCTGGTGGTATCTCAGAATCATTAGGTGTTAAACCCCCCCCCAAAAAAAAAACTTGGGGATATAAAATCCAAGATTCCAAAATGCAGTTCTCAGATACCATGGTGACTTGGTGCTTGGGATTTGCTAGGCTCTGCTTTTGAGATATTTAAATATCTCTTATCATATTCTCCCTCTTCCTCCTTTCTTCTAATCCAGCGGTCTCAAACACGCGGCCCGCGGGTGTCTCAGAAGTTTCCAGGTTTTATTTGCGGACCGCGGTCTGGAGGCATCATTCTCTTCCTTTTGGAGCAGCAGCCGGCTCGTTCACTCAAGCCGCGGGTTGGCGGCTCCTTGCGCTATCCACTCCTGCATCGGAAGCCTCTCTGATGTCACAACATCAGAGAGGCTTCAGACGCAGGCGCTGATCTCGCAAGGAGCCGCCACCTGCGGCTTTGAACAAACGAGCCGCCAGACACGCTGCTGCTCCAGTGGCGTACCAGAGGGGGGGGGGGGGGGCGGGCGGTCCACTGTTCTCTTCCCTGCAGGGCCGACCAACTCTGGTGGCCCGACGTCAATTCTGACGTTGAGAGGATGTTCTGGCTAGCCAATCGCTGCCTGGCTGCCCGGAACGTCCTTTCCGACGTTAGAATTGACATCGGGCAGCGAGAATTGGTCGGCCCCGTGCAGAAGAGAAGCAGGGAGATGGCCTGTTCCCGATAGCGACAGCAGCAGCAGCCTATTCCGCGGCGGCGGTGGCATGGGGGAGGGCAGGAAGGAAGGAAGAAAGAAAGAAAGAAGGTGGGGTGGAGACAGGGAGCCAGAAAAAAAAGCAAAAAATGGGGCACGGAGGAAGGAAGAAAGAAGGAGGGGGGACAGGGAACCAGAAACAAAGCAAAAAATGGGGCACAGAATCAGAGAAAGAAAGAAAAAGTTGGGGGAGAGCATGAGGTCTGGAGGAGAGGAAGCATACAGGAGGCTGAAAGAAGGGAAGAAGTATTGGATGCACAGTCAGAAGAATAAAGTGCAACCAGAGACTGATGAAATTACCAATCAAAGGTAGGAAAATTATTTTATTTTCAATTTAGTGATTGAAATGTGCCAGTTTTGAGAAAGAAAAGATATTAAACTTTAAATGTGAGTGCTGCAGAAAAAATAGAGTACTTGGAGGGCCACAGAAAAAATAGTTAATGTCTTATTAAAGAAATGACAATTTTGCATGCGGTAAAACTCTTTATAGTTTATATATCTTTCCTTTTAACTGTTAAAGGAAAGTTTTATAAACTATAAAGAGTTTTACTTCATGTAAAATTGTCATTTCTTTAATAAGGCATTAACTATTTTTTCTGCGGCCCTCCAAGTACCTACAAATCCAAAATGTGGCCCCGCAAAGGGTTTGAGTTTGAGACCACTGCTCTAATCTAGTATACATATTTAATGTGATCTTATTTGACTTTTGGTAGCCTTTACCTGGACCATCTTTAGCCTTTTGGAGGTATGGCTTCTAGAACAGGGGACATTATTTGTTCTGTTACACCCCATCAAAACTAAGATAAGTCTGATGGGGGTGGCAGCTGTCTGCACTTCTTGGGGAACAAACATACCCCAAGGGCCTGGGGAAAAGCAGGATTTCCTACCACCAGTTTTTCTCCCAACAGCTACCTGTCAGGATTGCATTATACCCGAGCTGCCATAGGGAGAGATGGAAGACCTAGTGTCAAACGAGCAAGGTTTCGTCTTCCATGTAACATGGAATAGAGGAATACATTCAGAGAAACACTAGGGCTCACACCAACAGCATGATAGAAACATAGAAACATAGAAAGATGATGGCAGAAAAGGGCCAAGGCCCATCAAGTCTGCCCACTCTATAGACCCTCCCCTTAAGATTAGCCAATGTTTTGCCCTGACCCACGTAGGGATCCCATATGGGCGTCCCATTTATTCTTAAAATCTGGCACGCTGCTGGCCTCGATTATCTGTACTGGAAGCTTGTTCCATTGATCAATCACTCGCTCCGTGAAGAAATACTTCCTGGTGTCGCCGTGAAATTTCCCGCCCTTGAGTTTGAGCGGGTGCCCCCTTGTGGTTGAGGGGCCTCTGAGAAGGAAAATGTTATCTTCCACTTCTATACGTCCGGTGACGTATTTAAACGTCTCAATCATGTCTCCCCTCTCCTTGCGTTCCTCGAGAGTGTAGAGCTGCAAATTGTTTAGTCTTGCTTCGTACGAGAGAACTTTAAGCCCTGAGACCATTCTGGTGGCCATCCTTTGGACCGACTCGACCCTCTGCACGTCTTTGCGGTAATGTGGCTTCCAGAATTGCACACAGTATTCCAGATGAGGTCTCACCATGGTCCTGTACAATGGCATTATGACAGCAGGCTTTCTGCTGACGAAACTTCTACGGATGCAACCCAGCATCTGCCTTGCCCTTGAGGAAGTCTTCTCCACCTAATTGGCAGATTTCATGTCTGCACTAATGATTACTCCTAAATCTCGTTCCGCTGAAGTCCTGGTCAAGGTCTCCCCGTTCAAGGTATAAGTTCTGCACTGGTTTCTGCTACCTAGGTGCATGACCTTACACTTCCCAGCATTGAAGCCCAGCTGCCAGGTTGAGGACCAGCATTCCAATGTACGCAGGTCCTGCGCCATACTATCTTGTAAATTGCTCTCGCTTACCATATTACATAGTTTGGCGTCGTCGGCGAATAATGTTACTTTACCTTGAAGCCCTTGAGTTAGATCTCCTATGAATATGTTGAAGAGGAGCGGACCCAAGACCAAGCCCTGCGGCACCCCGCTACCATCTTGCTACCATGTGTCATGAAGAAGATGTACTGGTTGGCCCTGTCTACAGCATATCTGTGCAAGTGAGAATGATTTGGTTCTCTATACCAGTGTTTTTCAACTCGGTCCTGGAGTACTCCCTTGCCAGTCAGATTCTGGATATCCACATTAAATATGCATAAACTTGATTTGCATATACTGCCTCCATTATATGCAAATTTGTCATGCATATTCATTTAAAACCATAATGAGGAAATATTTTTTCACTCAAGCAATAGTTAAACTCTGGAAAGCATTGCCAGATGAAAGTAGTGAAAGCAGTTAACATAGCTGGGTTTAAAAAAGGTTTGGATAAGTTTCTGGAGGAAAAGTCCATAGTCTACTATTGAGGCAAACATGGGGGAAGCCACTGCTTGCCCTGGGATCAGTAGAATGGAATGTTGCTACTATTTGGGTTTCTGTCAAGTGCTAATGACCTGGATTGGCCACTGTGGAAGCAGGATACTGGCTAGATGGACCATTGGGTCTGACCCTGTATAGCTCTTCTTATGTTCTTATAATCATGGAGTGTCTACTTTGGTCATAATTTTGATCACTTATAAGCAATGATTGATGGCTTAACATGATTCCAAATCAAAGTATCTAGCTAGCAGTTAGATAGGTATCAGTAATAATAATTGTAAACAACAGTAGAATACTATAGCAGGTTTTCTAACATTGTGGGCTCATTTGAAACTAATCTGCTTGCTCATGCTGCAGAAACCACTTATTAGCATGCATATATTTACCACCTGCACCATGGGAAAAGTGAGTTCAAAATCATAAATGTCAAGACATAATTAGCTGAAAGGTCATATTTAATTACAGTTATTGAAACTACAATATACTAATTACAATTGCTATGTCAGAATATTTCTTACCACATCTTAGATTGTTTTGCTACTCATTCTTGCTTATGTATAGAAGATGCCTTTTGACAGGGCACTGAGATTTTTGCTCGGGTTTTTTTTCCCATTAAGTGAAAGAAAAATGCAATGGTCAAAAACACCAAACTCTCAGTGTTGTGCAATGATATTTATAGCAGGGGATTCAGTAGATGAGCTAAACCAAGGGTGACCAACCTTGGCCCTCACCAAGTCAGGTTTTCAGGATTTCCACAGTAAATATGTATAAGATCTATTTGCATACAATGGAGGCAGTGCATGCAAATAATCTCATGCATATTCATAGTAGAAATCCTGTAAACCCAACTAGATTGAGACTTTGAGGACCAAGATTGGACACTCCTGTGTTACCCTTAACCAAGGTTAATATGCTCACTGTTTGTGCTAAATGATGTCACATCTTGAACTTTTTCTGAGTGGCACCTAATGAATATGCATGAGAGATTTGCATATAAAATAGGCAGTAGGCATGCAAATTTCTCTCATGCATATTCATGATATCTTGAAAACCCTACTGGCTGGGGGACCCCAGGACAGGTTTAAGAACCACTGACCTATAATATTTGCTGCTTCTCCTTTTGACTTCTGAGTTGATGTGAAAAAAAAGTTCTATATCACTACTACTTTTCGGAAATCTATCCTTCATACACATACTGACATTGTGTGGGAGTGTGTGGTGCAGTGGTTAGAGCTACAGTCTCAGCACCCTGAGGTTTTGGGTTCAAATCCCACACTGCTCCTTGTGACCCTGAGCAAGTCGCTTAATCCCCATTGCCCCAGAGTGGGAGCCCAATAGGACAGTTAAGGAAAAATGCTTGACTACCTGAATAATTTGTAATCCACGTAAAATTGTGGAATATAAATAATTAAATTAATTAGAGCTGCAGATTCCATCAAAACAAGAAGCTGACCCTTTAGAAGACAGGTGTGAAATAAATGAACCCAAATAATGTAGGTAAAATGAAAGGAAGAAACCATAAAGTGACAGAAGGAAGCCTGGGGCCTGGCCAGGCATACAGGAGAGAAAAACTAATGGTTTATTTCCTTATCTTTGCAAGTAGACATGCAGGAAGCTAAGAGGAGAAGGAGCATCAGGCTTCCCAACACACTGCCCCGGGGCCACTTTCTCAGCCTGGTGGTGTTTCTGTTGCTAGTGGCTGACCTTCTTTTTATCAGGTCTTCTTGGATGATTCCTGTTTTAGTGTTGCTTCTCCTACACTGTGGAAAACTCTTTACCAATATTTGTGACTTTAGCAATCTTTCAATAAATTTAAATCTTTGTTAAAAGCTTACTATTTCTCTATGGCTTTCACATTAAACTTTAGCTATCTCTGGTATCTGCCCACTGATGGGATTGCAGCAAACTTCCTAATGTGCTCATCCTTTCCCTTTTTCCCTTCATTGTTACATATATAACCTTCTCCTTCCTCCCAGTGCTCTTCTGTGCGCTTCTGTTTTGAAACTTGTTTTATGTATTTTCCACCCCTCCCCCCAAACCCACCACTTATTAAAATGCAAACTGCTTAGATTTCTGTTTGAAAATTTGTGGTATATCAAATAAATTGAATTTGAATCATTGGGACTCAGCATCTTTCTCAAAGCCCTTGCCCTTTGCTCCCTCACTCACTTTGGAATACAGTTGTCAATTTTTTGATAAAGAAAAACTAAGCACCTTTCCTGCTCCATACCCCACCCCTATCTCTCCCTTGTCCCGCCTTCATGCCCTACCCCAAGTTCCTTACCACACCTACTGTTGCATCCTTCTCCCACCTCTCTACAACCAACTGTCAGCATTAGGCGTGGTTTCACAAAGGCCTATGGTGCCTCCCCAGGATCTCCCCCCTCCCTGAGGTGAACAAATATATATATATATATTTAAACACAGGTTACAATTGGAGCTGGCAGTTGATATGCCATTCTATTCAACAAAAACAGAGAACACCATAATTTATAGAACAGAGAAGAAAAAAAACCCACCATATTGTTTTTTTCTCGTTACTCTCACACCTGACTGCCAACTGGGTTGATTGTTTCATAAGCTCTCTGAAAAAAATAAATTTTCATTTGAACCGTACATTTTTTTAAATGAAAATTCCCCTCAAATGAACAGTGGGAGCTGATTCTATAAAACAGGGGCACACCAGTAAAACACACATTCTTGCATTGAAATTTATTTATTTATTTAAAAATGTCTTACCCACTTAAACCTAAGCGGTTTACAAAATGCAATCATAAATATGACATGGTAACTACACAGTTACAACATCATTACTCAGTTAGTGAATGCCTCCATAAACATGGTTGCTTTAGTATCTTCTTGAATTTTTGCATATCCATATGTAATCTCAGAGATCCCTTCAGATTATTTCATAGAGATGCCCATGTTATCGAGATTACAGATGTTCTTATACTTTCATAATGAACATGAAGGAATTCATTTGTACATAATCGCATTGTTCCCTCAGACCTCAAAGATCTGGATGGTTGATATAGTTTCATCGCCTGTGTCAAATACCAAGGGATTTTGTGGTGGATTACTCTGAAAACTAATACAAGAACTTTGAAAATAATGCGACAATTTATAGGCAACCAATGAAGTTTTTTCAACAGTGGCAAAACATGATTGAATTTGTTTCCACGACATATCAAGCGTGCTGCTGCATTTTAAATTGTTTGCAATGCTTTACATTGTGAAGATATTATACCCAAGTAAAGTGCATTACAGTAGTCCAACTTCAAGATAATTGTGGTCTGCACCACTAAGTCATAGCCAGATAGCATCAGCTTAACCCTACTAAGTAGGCGCATTTGGTAAAATGTTGATTTAATCACAGCCAGTATTTGATCTTTCATGCTTAGTGTTGCGTCTGACCACATTCCCAAGATTTTCAGTTGATTATGTATCCCAAGTTGCATATTGTCTACCTCAATATGTTGAGGCCACATGGGATCCTCATTTCTTCCAATCAATATTACATCTGTTTTGGCTAAATTTAAAGCGTTTATGCCCTCTGTAGTCCCTATCCTTAACTTCATGTCCTCCTCCTACACTGTGAATGTCCTTATGTAACCCGTTTTGAGCTGTTGGGAGAATGGGATAGAAATCTAAATAAATAAATCATCCAACTACTTACGACTTCCAAGCACATAGACAACTTTCTACGTAGTTATATTCTCCAGTCAGACATTGGAAAAAAGAACTCAATATTGTCAGCATAGAGATAATAGCTAACATTCAATTTTTGAAATACAGAGCTTAACAAGGAGAGGTACAGATTAAAAAGTGGAGCTGAAAGAGCTGACCCCTGGGGCATCCCCTTAGAAATTAAACAAGCCTTTGAGGAAGGAGGGAGTGCCATAAAGGAAGTATTAGCAGACCTTAAAGCTCTAACCCAGAGTATAAGAGCAGATCATTGATACCAAATAAGAAGGAATCGCCTTATGGATCACTTCATGGGTTTCAATCAAAATATATTTCTATGTGCTTTCCTTGCATGGTTGCCCTCTTAGAAAATCACTGTCTGTATTACATCTGCCCCTTGAGAAAAATGATAATTTCTAAAATGTTCACATCAAATTTCAAATGCTCCTACTGTTACAGAGAATCTAATTAGAATTATGGCTCTAAAATTATTTAAATAGGCCTGAAAGAATGAGCAGCCAAATTTACTAAACCATTTCTTCCATTCTTTGTTTATGGGAAGAGACCTTAGTGAATCAGACCCTAAGAAATGTTTTTCGTACAATATGCCTAGAAGAAAATTCCAGATATAAAAGAACTGATGCAGGCATTGATGGCTCCTAAAGTTGATGAACCAGTCAAAAAATATTAACATTGTGTACTTTCAGCTAGCTACTAGTGACCCCCGTCACCACTATATATCAACATTAGAAAAAAGAAACCTCAGTACTCCAAGGTAAAAGTATTCTATCACAGGTTTCCACCTGATAAAAAAAAGTACAGTGGAAAAAATCCCTTGTTTTAACACTATATTTTAGATGAGAAAACCCATTGTTCTCTCTAAAAAAAACAACAACAACACCCTAGGCCTGATATACAGAGGCATACCAAGAGGGGGGCGGGGGGTGGTGGTATTCTGCCCAGACGATAAGCACTAAGAGGGTGCACAGCTGACACACTGGAACCACCTGCCCTTCTCTGCTGCTGTTGCTTTCCTAAACCAGCAGCAGCAGTAGTAAACTTAAACTCAGGCATTGTAGGACCTTCGGGCACCTCCCTGTGACTGTTGGTCCACCCCCTCTGATATTACTTCCTTTCTCCAGAGCAGAGCCGGCAGCTGCAGGAAGGAGCACCAAGGTCCCATGATGGCTGCATTTAAGTTTACTGCTGTTGCTGACTTAGGAATGCAGCGGCAGCAGTGAGGAAGTGAGGGAGTAGGATACTGGATAGAATTGGGGTGAAGGGAGAGAGAAGGGAGCAGGATACTGAATGAAAGTGGGGGGACGGAAATAGAGAAGGGGGCAGGATAATGGATGGAAAGATAGATGTGAGGTGGATGGAGAGAGAGAAGAGGCAGACATTGGATGTTAGTGGGGTGGGAAGAGAGGGGGAGCAAACATTGGAAGGAAATGGGGAGGAGAGAGAGATGGGAACAGATGCTGTATGGAAGTGGAGAGAGAGAGGCACAGACACTGGATGGAAGTGGAGAGGAGAGCAAGGGGAAGATGCTGAATGCAAAGAGTAGAGAAAGAGGGCACATACTGGATGGAAGGAGGGGATAAAGAAAAAAAAGGACATATGCTGGATAGGGGAACAGGATACAGTTAATGAGATACTGGTGAGGGTGAAGGAAAGAGATAGCAAGCTGTAGGTAGACAGAGTGAAAAGAGAGAAATTGAGCACTTGGTAATATGGAAGAATTTAATTTAGACAGGCAGAAAAATAAATTGAGAAGGAAGAGCAGGGAAGAAAAGAAAATGAAAGGGAAGGGAAGGAGAGGAGAGAGATGTCAGAACATGGGGGAAGTGGAAGGAGACAGATATACCAGATCTGAGGGGAGGGAAGGAGAAGAGAAGAGAGATAGAGAGAGAGATGCTAAAAACCACAGGGGGGAGGAAGGGAAAGATGGAAGGGAAAGAGACAGATGCCAGACCTTGGGGGGAGAGAAGGGAAGAAGATGGATGCCAGACAAATGGGGGGAGGGGGGAAGGAGAGATGGAAGTGGGAAGCAGTTTCTGGAAGGGGCATAGAAAGATGGCATATGCCATGTGGAAGGTGCAGAGAGAGGGCAGACAATGGATGGAAGGAAGAGAGTGACGAGAAGATGAGAAAAGCAGAAACTAGAGACAATGGTAGAAAAATTCTCTATTTCTTTCTTTTTTTAACTTTAGGATAAAGTAGTATTGTAGCTCTGTTGATAAATGTGTATAAATAGAAAATAGAAATAAGGTGATCCTTTTATTGGACTATAGTAATTTTAATACATTTTTGACTAACTTTCAGAGACTAAAACCTCCTTCCTCAGGTCATGACGGGATACTATAACAGCAATATACTTTACTGACCTGAGGAAGGAGGTTTTGGCCTCTGAAAGCTAATTGAAAAATGTATTAGTCCAATAAAATGGTTTTATCTTATTTTTCATTTTTTAAATTACACCCCCCCCCCCTTTAACTAAGCACGGTAGAGGTTTCTATTGTGACTTGGAGTGCTAAATGCTCTGATGCTGCTCCAGCATAATTTTATTTACAATTTAGGGATCTTTAAACAAGGTAAATATGCCACAAGATAAAATATTGTTAGAGAAGCAGCATGATTAATTAAGCTGGATTAAAAGTAGCTCACTCTGATTAAGGCCCAAACAAATATTCTTTCTTCTTATTGTTGCTTCTGGTTAGAAGGGTGAAGGAAGTCTGTTGTTTGCAGAGGGTTACTGGAGGAGATGATATCCTTGCTGGAAGAAAAGTTATTCAGTTGCAGAATAGTTGCAAATGGAACATGGAGATTTGGGTGCGGATGAGAAGTCCAGGAAGGTGGGCAGGTGTCCAGCAGCGATCCAAACATGGATAGTTTAGGTAAATCTCCCCTTTTTATGGACTATAGGAGCTGAAAGTCAGATCCAATCACAACTCAAGAATTCAGTTCAAATGGGTTCTTTGTTTCCTGATGACCAGATACTGACAAGATTAAGAGTCATTGGGAGTTTCATGCAGTTGGCAATGCTTATGTTTATCAAAATTTGATAGCCCACCGAAGCTAACAACAGTTCTCATTGGTTTACATAAAAATACAGTTAAAGAAAAGGAACTCCTTAATATAAAGAAAAAGCCTATACAAAACATTCATGCTTAAAATACTCTAACCATTTAAACAAAAGTAAAAGTATCCTGTTGTAAATTAGGTGTCCATTGACCCCTGGGTTAATGAATATGATCAATTGGAAAAGAATCAATTCCAAAAAAAAAGTATTTTTTAAAAGCTTTATGATATACTTCAGTATGAATAAAACTTGGGAGTTGATTCCAAAGACTGGGTGACAACAAGAAAAATACCTTTTTTCAAGTCCATTCCCATCTAGTTCTTTTTACTGATGGTAAAATAAGTCTATTATCTTGTAAAAATCTCAAAGTCCAAACTGGAGTGTATGGAATTGCCAAAGAATGTAAATAGTTAAGCTCAAAAGAATGAAATGTTAAATCCCAGCTTCTGAATTCTTAGGTAATTAACACTTTGCTCCAAACCCTGTGTCTTTTTGTTCTACTTCAGCTTCTGCTCTTAGCTTGGAGAATAGAGTTGTGTTTGATACTGCATCGGCTTCTATTATTGTGCATATCTTGCAGAGTAAAGTTCTGTTTGACACCAGTGCTAAACCCAGCTATCTTCTGTAGTCACTGAAAGAGGTACTTAACTTCTTTGTGTCAGGATTGCAATAGTATGAAGACAGATTGCTAGAGCCTTTCAGAGATCAGCTTGAGAAATAATTTATATAATTGTTAGCTATAATTCTTAGAGTCAGATACCCCATAAAATTAATCATATAATGCTACAATCCCAGACTTCATTATCTCCCCTTTCCCCTGCTTTTGCCCCAGGTTGTCAGCATCTCCCTCTTCCTTTCCTCCCCCCATAGCCTTCATTTTCCCTTCCCCTTCTCTATCCCTTCACTTTTCTTTAAGCTCTGGGCTAGCATAAAGGGGAGCTGGCAGTAGCAAGGCTGAAGGTCTCATATGCATCATGTCCATGCCATCAACCCCCCACCCCCCCCAAATTCTGGTGTTCTATGTGAACACCTAGTCTATCTAGTGGTAGGGCCAGTTCTCTTTCTGTATTGTAGAATTTCCTACTAGAGAAGATCTGGGAATTCCAACAGCTCTTAGGACACACCTTGGATTATAAAGCCCAATTAGTGTAATGCTTCTCTGTAGCCTAATTCAGGAATACTCAATTCCAGCAGTGCATGCCATCTCTCTCAAGCATATTCATCGTGGATATCCTGAAAACCTGGCCTGTCTGTGAACCTTGAGGACCAGAATTCAGTAGCCCTGGCCTAATGGTTGGTGCAGGAGGCTGGGTGTCTGAGTTCAATTCCCATTGCAGCAGCTCATTGTGATCCTAGGCAAGTCACTTAACCTTCCACTGCTCCAGGTACAAACATAGATTGTGAGCCCACTAGGGACAGAAAATTTACCACTTTGGTTATGTCCACTGAAAGGTAATAAATCAAATCCATGACCCTTTATCTTCTCTGTTCCTGGATAGCAGCAACTCTTTTTCTCCCCAAACCTATAGTGACATTTGGGTACCACATTACACTGAGTAGGGAGAATCGGCTTAAATTCGTTCTCCTTGAAGAATCACTGTGGACAATTTTGTGAGTTACAGATTAATTTAGTTAATGGGGAGCTTAAGGGGGGTCCCTACATATATAAATTGGGAGAAATTCCCCTGTACATCTAGCCTAAGAATGTTCATTTCAACATATCTGTCTTTGGAGACAAAACACACATTAAAGTTATAGCACTATTGTTTAAAATTAAATAGAAGTATTTACCTGTTCCTTTACTCTGGATTAAGACATATTTAATCAGTTTGACTGCCTAATGGTCATCTGTCCTATTCACTGAAGTATTTACTTGCCATAGCTTATTCATACCTCCTGTATTCTTGAAACAAGTCCAACAGTGTTGTATGTAGAATCTCACAAGGTAGAAGATTCCATAACTCGATTATCGTTATGATAAACAAGTTCTATCTTGCAATCAAACAGAGAGCTGCTGGCAGCCCAGACTTTAATTGTGTTTATTGTGGAAGAGTAACTGCAGTCAAAATGAGTTCCTCTTTGATAAGTAGTTGTCTGCTCAGTTTTCTTCAGTTTATAAACAGAATTCTGACTTTGCCTCTAGATTAAAAATTCAAGAGACAGAGCTAAAAATGATGTTTGGTCGACTACAAGGGATTGAGGCTAAAGCAGAATCTGTTTTTAAATAGAACTCTGTTTTAATGAAAGGCAGTGTAGCCCTGGCTCCGCTGCGTGGACACCCTGCGGGCTCTGTCCAACTTATTGGGTCAGGGACCCGGAACCAGGGCTCACAAAAAGTTGATAACAGTCGCTTCCTTGCACTCACAGTTTCATAGTTCTTTCTGAGCTTGGACATAGGCTGGGGCTGAATGACTCTGGTAGAACGGAGATGATGAATCTGGGGTCTCAATCACCCTACTCAGACCGTGCACTGCTTTCACGCTGGAAAAAACAGCCAAGTCCAAGGAGTAACTGAATAAATGGAACTCTTTACTTAACTTAAACTCAAGTTGAGTGCAAAAGTATTTACATTCCTTCTTATGAATTGGCAGTCAGCAGGTTCAAAAGACATTTCATCACAGCTCAAGCCTACCCTTCTTGTATTCTGGTTGGTGTAACTGCTTATTCTTTGTCCTTACCCCAGTTACCAACAAGGGGTCTTTCTCAATGCACAGGATTTTGCTGGGAGAAATAGGATAACCAAGACCTTGAATTTCTGTCTCACTTATCCGGTAGCCGATATCGGTTTCTTAGCTCTCTCCTTCTCCCAGAAACCTTGGGAGTCTCCCTCAGCACAGGAGAAAAGGGATCACCAAAAGCCTTTATACATGCCCCCCTCCCACTAAGGAAGGGGACTTTCTGTAACTCCCAGTAGGCATACTAGCCATAATCACCACTCACCCCCTCTTTCACTAACACATAGCATGGTGTTTAGCGTCAGCGGTGGTGGTAACTTCTCTGATGCTCATAGAATTCCTATGAGTGTCGGAGCAGTTGCCACCACTGCAGCACTAAAACCCACACTATGCGTTAGTAAAAGAGGGGTTCAGTGACCTCCTGAAAAATTCCATGCTGCTGTTTTTGTTGGCAGAGGTATTTTTCAGGGAGGTGTCACTGGTAATGTCTTGCTCATTGTAAACTTGAATATATGGAAAATCTGATGAGAAATAAAAATCTACATTTGATTAACTTCTCAAATGTACTAGTTCAAGTTCAAGTTCAAGTTCAATTTTATTTGATAAATCGCCTATAAAAATTTTCTAAGCGATGCACAGTTTAAAACACTTTATGAGTAGACAAACAGTCCTAAAACAAATTTTAACAAGTTTTAAAAACAGTAATATAGATAACAAACAGTATTAAAACTTAAAAGGTTACATGACTAACTAGATACACTAGGAAAAAGAGGGAAAAGTTACAATTATCTCGGTGTAAGGAAGAAGAAACAAAAAAGGGTAAAAACACATAAGGAAGGGGCAAGAGAAGAAAATGTTTCATAAATATTTACTGAAGGTTTTAAAATGTTCAGAGTCCTCTGTTCCCCCTTTGCTACATATTATTTACTGGCTAACATTAAGAAAATACTGTAACTAGTGGCATTTTGGCGGACTCTTTGGATATCTCTAGAAAAGTCAAAGAATGGGGTTGACTATGTTTTTGTAATCATCTATTGAGTAACAGGCTAGACTTTGCCTTTAGTCAGGCCATAATAAATTATTACAGTTCTATTTTCTTAAAGTTAGAATTTTTTTTTTCTGATGTGGCTTGTGCTACACAGAAGAGGCAGCATTTTCTTCCCCCTGAAATCTGTGCAAAATTCTGCTGTATGACTCGTCTTCTGCCATCCTCGCTACACTCACCTCACCCCTCAAATCATTTCACTGGCTTCCTATCCGCCTTCGCATACAGTTCAAACTCATATTACTAACCTACAAGTGTATTCGTTCTGCAGCCCCTCAGTATCTCTTCTTATATACCCTCGAGAACTCTATTCCTAAGAGAAATTGCTTTTATGTGAACCTTTCTCCTCTACTTCCAATTCTAGAATTCATTCCTTTCAGCTTGCTGCCCCATATGCCTGGAATATACTACCTGAGTCCATCTGCCATGCCCCTTTCCTTCCCTTATTCAAAAGTAGGCTGAAAATCCACTTATTGAGATAGTCCTTAACCCTTTCAGGACCAAGGGACATATTTGTCCCATAACTTTAAAATCCTATAAATTTTGATTGGGATAGTCTACAGTTCTAAATTTGATATGTACGGATTCCATATGATACTGCCTTTATGTAAACAAACTGGTTCCGACATTCATTCATTAGCGTCGTTGCTAGATTGACGAGAAGATTCACTTGCCACACTGTCCATAAGCCAGAAGTGTGATTTTTTTAATTAAAAATAATGATATTTCACAAAAAAAAATCAATTTTTTGGCATCTGCAAGCCCTTTTTACCATAAAAATGTCGTCAAAACCACAAAAATTGGCCTACGATCCTTATGGTCCTGAAAGGGTTAACTCCCCTCTGCCCTCTGCTCACCATCCTTGTCAGTAGTTTAACCATCTCCTCTAACTGTAACCCCTACCCTGGCACCCTGTTTGTCTGTCTTGATTTTTTTTTTTCTATACCGTTTTATATCAAAATGGTTTACAAAATGATTACATACATAAAATGTTAAACCAAATCTGGACAAGTAGAAACAGACAGCATTAATTTTAACAACAATCAGTACTCAGAAAAATGCATCAACAAATAATTGTGTTTTTAACAGTTTTCTAAATGAGCTCCTATCACTTCATTTCTGAATTTGGCTAACAAGGGCATTCCATAGTTTTGCCCCTGCACAGGAATAGGCCATTGCATTGATTTCCGCATATTTTGGGTTGGCATTTGTTTACAACAATGCAGAATTTTCCGAACGCAGTGATCTTGTTGGTTGATAACTAGACATCTCACTCTTAAAGAATTCTGGAATCAAGCCATAAAGAAACTGGTGACAAATCATAATTGCTTTGTATTGGATTCTAAATACTATTGGCAGCCAGTGAAGTTGTCGAAGATATGGAATAATGTGCTCATATCATGATGTTCCTGTTTAGATTGTAAGCTCATTCGAGCAGAAATTGTCTCCTTGTGCATTAAGGAGCCCTTTATCAAAGCTGCAATAAATACTAATTCATGCATACCGCAGAAAAAAAAAATAAATAAAAAAAATGGTGTACTGCGGGTTGTGCTAAGGTGTTCCACAGTAATTTCAGGATGTGCATGCCACCCATATGCTAAAAATTTTAAATTTGTTTTTTTGGTGCAGGGGCGTGTCTGGGGAGATGGAGAGTGGGCATGTATTGTCATAATCAGTGTAGTTACATTGCCGTGTACTAGTCAATTAGCACACGATTAACATGTGAGCCCTTAGGGCTTGAATCTATATAGGCCATCTAAGTTCAGGATCCATTCAGAACTTTTTTTTTAATTGGCTTAATCAGCATGGCAATTGACCACATTGAACTGGTGTGGAAAGTAAAGGGGCGAGTATAGAAGACCAAAGGGCAACTTCCAAGGAGAGTGTGAAATGGGCATCCTAAATAAGCCATGCATGAGTAATAATGACAAGACAGCTTATTTTACACTGTACAGTTTAGGAAGAATTTTCTACATAATCCTGTTTTCATATCCTCATTGACCTTCTCAAACTCAGCCCTCCACAAACCCAATCCTCTCCCCCAATGACCAGTGCTATTTTCCAACACAAACCCCTCCCCCCATGACTACTGCTATTTTCCAATACAAACCCCTCTCCCCCAACTGGCGCTATTTTCAGCACAAACTCTTCTCTCACGAATGGCGCTATTTTCAGCACAAACCCTTCTCCCCAATGACCAGCACTACTTTTCAGCACAAACCCTTCTTCCCCAATGACTGGCACTGCCATCTTCCCCTGCCCAGCAGGCATTACACTTACTGTTCTGGTGCTCAAAGAAGCGGACACCAAGATTCTGTGCATGCTCAAGACTTGACAGCTTCTACCCTGTCCAAAATTCTCAGAGTGAGTGGGAGCATGCAGGCCTTGAGCTTGCACAGAAGCTCAAGGCCCCACACTGGCCTGACATCTTGGTGTCAGCTTCTTTGAGCACTGGAATGGTAAGAGTAATACCAGTTGGGTAGGAGAAGATGGCAGCGTCAGTAATCGGGAAAGGTTTGTAGATGAAAGTAGCACCTGTCATTGGGGGTGTTTGTTGAGTCTGGTAGGGTTTAGTCATTTGGGGGAGGGGGGAAGGGGTTTGTGCAGGACAGAAATGCTGGGCATTGGGAGTGAACAGCAGCACGAGTCAGGCCGGGGGGACAAAAGTGATGGTCACCAACTGGGAACTTGAATACAAGCTGAGACCCCCATTTTGGGGCCATTTCTTGGCCCAAAAGTCTCAGTTTCTATTTGAGTATATATGGTAACTGATGCTATTTTTGAACAGAGAAGCTATGCTTGGTTGTCTAAAGAAGTGATAGAGCTCTACAAAACCCTGAGTGGAGAGGAATGGGTAAACAGAAATAAGTTGTTTACTTTTTCAAAAAAATAAACATAGAAACATGACGGCAGATAAAGGCCAAATGGCCCATCCAATCTGCCTATCTACAGCATCCACTATCCCCTCCTCTCTCTGAGATCCCATGTGTTTGTTCCATGCTTTCTTGAATTCAGACACAGTCTTTGTCTCCATCACCTCTACAGGGAGACTATTCCGCGTATCTACCCTCGTTTTGGGGGACACATCATAAAGTTACTAAGTAGAAAATGTAAAAAAATTCAGAATTTTTTTTTTTTGTTCAACGCATAGGTTCTGGAACTTGTTGCTAGAAGATGTGGGGAAAACAGTTAAGATAGCCAGGAACCCCCCCCCCCCCTCTGCTATCCATGTATTAGCTGGACAATTCGGTTCAGAAGTGGGAGGAATCTGTGATGATATTAGACAATTAGGAGATTTGGAAAGTTTGTGAACAGTTCTGGAGCAAGGTAGATGGAACAATGAACAGAAGGGGAGTGATAAGGTCAGTGTAAATAGAGAGGGAAATTTTCATAGCCATTCCTGCAAGTAACAATGGAAATAGGCTACTTGAAAACTCCTTCCCTTTTCCCCCTCCCCCCCATTGGTGTGTAAAACTAGTCACATTGTGAATCAATGAGGATACTTTTATATGCATATATAAGAAGCTCAAACCCTGATATAGGAAAGAGATTTTAGATTTCTTGGGGACTGGGACCATATACGGTAACATTTCTCCACTCAGTCCATAGAGCACACACAGCCATTGGGGTTTTCAGGACATCCATAGTGAACATTCATGAGATGTACCAAGGAAGCAGTGCATTTAAATTAATCTAATGATTTTCATTATGGATGTCCTGAAAACCTGATTGGCTGGATGTGGCCCAAGGACTAGATTAAGTACAACTGATATGAAACAAAAACAACCTTTACTGTAGCAATGGCCCATATTTTTCTGTGGGAGTTAAAATAAGAAGTTAGGTGAGATAGCAAATCATATATTGATAGAGGTTTAAAAAGAGAGGGAGTATGATGGGCAGAAGTCAACTAAATCAATCTGTCTGTCTTGATGACCAAAGGCAGATTAAGGAGAAAATCAGGAATGTGAGAATCTCTTAAGCCTGCAGTTATACATTAGACAAGCAGGTGTAGGCTATAAGGTTATATAGAATATAGACATGGAAAAACTGGAAAATTCTGACAGCAGTTGCTCATTGTCTATGCATTGTACAGAGCATTTCTGAGCCCTCACTTAGAATACTGCATCTAGGTCTGAAGGCCTTGTCTCCAAAGGATATAAATTAACAAAAGCAGTGGTTACTTTCTTATTAAAGAGTCCAACTTTGGATATGTCAAATGTAAACAATTACTGTTCCATCTCCAATCACCATTTTTGACTAAGATTGTTTAGAATTGTGTTCTTCAGTTAATTGAATTTCTGACTGAAAATCAGATTCTGGATGAATTCCAATTTTGCTTCAGGGATGATCATGACACAGACTTATTGCTTTGAAGTCAGTGTTAACCTGTTCTAATTTTCATTTGGTTATTTAAAGTCTGATTTTTCCACATTTTGACTATTGTAATTCCTTGCTAATGGGTATTCCAAAGAAATATTTGAGATCTTTATAGGCTGTTCAGAACTCTATGGCAAGATTAATAACTAGAACTTCTAGATCTGAACATATCATTCCTGTTCTTAAAGAATTGTATTGGTTGCCAATTGAGTATTGCATTCATTATAAATTGTTGCTACTTGTTTTTAAAACAACGGCTAGTAGGAAATCTCCAGCTTTGTCAGACTCTCTTTGTATTTATCGACCAACACAGAATTTATGTTCCTTGAACAGTAATGCCCTGGTGATCCCATCTGTTCGTGAAATTCACTGCAAGGAATAGAGGAAATCTATATTCTATGTGCATGGATCACAGTTATGGAACCAATTACCTGAGGAACTGTGAGGGCCTGATGATGTTGACTGTTTCAAGATTCTGTTGAAAACGTTTTTGTTTAGGGAGGTATGTTAATGCTGATTTTCTAGCTTTTTTTTGAAGAATTTTGAAGTTTAGTAAGTAATTGCTGTTTTAATGTATATGTTTGGTATGTTATATATGTTTGTTGGAATACACCTAGAAATGTTGATAGAGCAGAATATAAATTTTTAAATAAATAAAAAAAAATAAAATATAGGTGCTGTAGGATGGAGACAGGGCAAAGAACGGCTTCTAAAATGGTATAGGAGATCCTATTTGTATCCAGATATGTAAAGCCTAAGGGAGAGGCAAGAAATGAAAGACACTCAAATACTTAGAAGGTATTGATTGTGTACAAGCAAACTTTCTTTTCTACAAGGGGGTGCCGAACATTATTTTGCCACTGTAGCTGAAAAGAGTGTTATCTTATTTCATTAAGTGCCAATTTGCAGAAATGAAATTCTATGTTTTTGACATTGTTTCAGATCATTGAATGAACCATATCTAAGTCATTCTCGTCTTGATTGGGCTGAGAACTTTTCAGCGGCCCCTCGTAGTTGTAAAAATAAAAGCATTAAGCAGCAGTAAGCCAGAATCTTTATATTGTTCCTTCTTTCTATGAAATTTTAATAAATCACTAAGCAAACAAGGCTGGTGTGATAGTCATAACCTGCAAATCTCTTTCTGTCATTTTCATGCCTGAATGATTATTAATGATAGGTATTTAATGCATTCATGCAGAAAGCTTCTAATTTACAATAAGAAAGGAACATTTCACACTTACAGATGACCTAACCGGCTAAGGGAGGGGGGAGGGGGGGACAGCAAATGCTAATTGTTTACTGTATGTGGCTTTCTGGGATATATGTTAGCACCAGAATTTGTGCATTAAGTTAAAAAGGATAAGATATGTTATTACAGTAAAAGTCCTATATATTGTTCAATAGTAAGAAAAACTATTGTATGTGATATATTTCACAGTCCATTGTGCATCAGCATGCATCTCTGAATCCTCAGCAAACACTTTTGAAAAGACATTACTGCAAAAAGTTTGCAGGCTAATTGGTCAAATTTATAAAGAATTCCATGGATCCACCAATTCAGTTCCTAGAACTTTACTTGTGAAGGAATCCAAATCTTTTTATTAGTATATCACTAGTGAAATTGTGGATTGTTAAAGCTGGAGCTTTTTCTGGAACATAAGAACATAAGAATTGTCATCTCCGAACCAGACCCTGGGTCCATCAAGTCTGGTGATCTGCACACGCGGAGGTCCCGCCAGGTGTACCCTGGCATAGTTTTAGTCCCCATATCACTGTATGCTTCTCAAGGGAGATGTGCATCTAATTTACCCTTACCCGTATCACTCTATGCCACTCTTAAAGGAGATGTGCATCTAGTTTACCCTTACCCGTATCACTCTATGCCACTCTTAAAGGAGATGTACATCTAGTTTACCCTTAAATCCTAGAACGGTGGATTCTGCAATTACTTCCTCTGGGAGAGCATTCCAGGTGTTCACCACTCGCTGCATGAAACAGAACTTCCTGATACTTGTCCTGGACCTGACCCCCTCAGCTTCAGTCTATGTCCTCTTGTCCGTGTCACATTGGACATTGTAAACAACTGCTTTCCCTGCTCCATTTTGTCGAATCCTTTCAGTATTTTGAAGTTAAGAGAAATTCCAGTACAAAGTGAATTAAAATAATCCATCTAGGACAGCATCAACAACTGAACCAACAATGCAAACTGATCTTCATGAATATAGTAGTAGATTGATTATAGCTTTTTAAGTTTAAAATAGACCTTTCTAATCAGATTGTTTATTTGTGGTTTCAACAAGAGAGAAGAATCTAATATTACACCTAAAACCTTAGATGTTCTTTCCATAGCTAAGAATTCATCTTAGGCTATGGAAATTAAAAATGGTAAAGGTCCATGAGACCCACTGAACCAAAATACTCTAGTTTTACCTGTATTCAATTTTAGGACATGGGTAAATGAACATAAAAACATAAGAATAGCCTTATTGGATCAGACCAATGGTCCATCCAGCCCAGTATCCTCATGGAGGCCAATTCAAGTCAAAAGTACCTGGCAAAACTCAATTAATAGCAGCAATTCCATGTTACCGATCCAGGGCAAGCAGTGGCTAAGTCCATAATCTGTCTCAAAAGCAGACTATGGACTCCTCCTCTAGGAATTTGTCCAACCATTTTTTTAAACTAGCTACATTAACTGCTTTTACACCTCCTCTGGCAATGCATTTCAAAGCTTTACTATTCTCTGAGTGAAAAAATATTTCCTCCTATTTTTTTAAGCATTTCTCTGTAACTTCGAGTGTCCTCTAGTCTGTAATTTTTGATGGAATGAAAAATCGATCCACTTGTACCCATTCTACACCATTCTGAAAGCGGGGGGGGGGGGGAAGAGGGGAGGAGGAGGGGGGGAGGCCCAGGCAGCAGCGCAGACAGCATGTTCCTGTCGGCCCATACACTGCTTGTTCAACAGGCTAAAGGGGCACTTAAAAAGGTACTGTGGGATGGGGGGTGTTTTAAAAGGAAGGGTGGGTAGATGGGGGTGTTTTTAAAGGAAGGGCCGTTGGGCGGGCAGGGGTGTCATCTTCATTTAGTGCAATAAGTTCTAACTTTCACATCTTTTTTCTTAAGCTTCTTCAATTGCATACAGACATTTCAAACAATGTTTGTCATATCTGGATAATTTGCAACCTTTAAAATCAGCCTGCTCTGTATCGCTCCATGGTGCAACCTCACCTGGAGTATTGCGTTCAATTCTGGCCTCCTTATCTCAAGAAAGATATAGTGGCACTAGTAAAGGTTCAAAGAAGAGCAACCAAGATGATAAAGGGGATGGAACTCCTCTCACACGAGGAAAGACTAAAAAGATTAGGGCTCTTCAGCTTAGAAAAGAGATGGCTGAAGGGAGATATGATTGAAGTCTACAAAATCCTGAGTGGAGTAGAATGGGTACAAGTGGATTGATTTTTCACTCCATCAAAAATTACAATGACTAGGGGACACTCGATAAAGTTACAGGGAAATATTTTTTAAACCAATAGGAAGAAATATTTTTTTTCACTCAGAGAATAGTTAAGCTCTGAAATGCATTGGCAGATGTTGTGGTAAGAGCAGATAGCACAGGTTTTAAGAAGGGTTTGGACAATTTTCTGGAGGAAAAGTCCATTGTCTGTTATTGAGAAAGATATGGGGGAAGCCACTGCTTGCC